>NC_054745.1:17350998-17443498 GCF_018143015.1 Lytechinus variegatus | reverse complement strand
AATAAACTTTTCTGCTTTAATGGGGAGATTTTTATTTTAGGTAATTCCGTGTATAATATGCAATGGATGCTGGGAAGAGTTTAATTTGTAAGGGTGTAAAGTTTTACTTAGAAAAAAAGATTGATAAAAATGATGGGCGCTTAATGTGTCTTTCTTATGAATGCTGAGATATTACTGATGTCCAAAGTCTGGGGATAATTGGGGTTGGCAAGAACCGTTTTATAGAAAAAAGTATTTGTAAAAAAAATATGAATGATGCCTCGTTGGAGGGAAGGAAGAAAAAAGGAAAAGGCGGATAGAAAAAAAAGACAGACAGACAGGAAGGAAGGAAGGAAGAAAGAAAAAAAGAAAAAAAGAAAGAAAGAAAGAAAGAAAGAAAGAAAGGAAGGAAGGAAGAAAGAAAGAAGGAAGGAAAAGAAAGAGAGATCAGAAGGAAAGAAAGAAAGAAAGAGAGAAACTAAGGAAAGAAAGAAAGAGAGAAAAAAGGAAAGAAAGAGAGAAAGAAAGAAATAAGGGGGAAAAGAAAGTGAAGAAAATATAAAAAACAAAGTCTGAAAATATGAGACAGATACTGCAGTGATGGAGGGAGAGAGAATTGGGTACACACACCCTCACACACAGGGAGAAAAAGAGAAAGGGTGACACACATACACACAACCAGGAAGAGAAAAAGAGCGAGGGGACACACACACACAGGGAGAGAAAAGAGTCAGGGAACACACACACACAGGCGCGTACGCAAGGGGGGGGGTTCGGGGGTTCAAACCCCCCCCCCCCCCTTTTCGTTTCGTTTCCTTTTTTTTTTTTTTTTTTTTTTGCTTGTCTCCCCAGAGGTCAGTCTGGTCAAGGAGTTATCGGGCAAGAGCCTGATAACTCCTTGGTCTGGTTACGGACAGTTCTCCTACCCAATGACAGCAATAATGAACAGAATCTCATGTTTCCGACGAAAAACACAGAAAAAATTTCCGCTCGCTTCGCTCGCTCCATTTTATTATATCTTTTATTTCCGCATGTCGCCGACATGATCACGGTATCGCCATTAACAAGGCCATACATGATTATCATGATGTATACTTATGAATACAAGTGAACCAAGACAAAGACATACGTTTTCTTACAAAATATGTTTTACCAATATGAAAACCAAAATGACGGAAAACGCTAAAATGTCGGTTAGCTCGCTCCGCTCGTTCGTAATAATTTATGAAATTCCATAAGTATCTAGTCTCCTGTTCAAGGCCGTATTATGAGTGTTACGAATAGAAGGACATTTAGCATCGACTAATACTTGATTTACTCTATTGACAAGAAAATCGCGAAAATTTCGGCTCGCTCACTCCGCTCGCTCGTAATCATTTATGAAATTTCTTAAGTTTCTAGTCTCTTGATCAAGGCCATATCATGAGACTTACGAGCAGAAGGACATGTATCATCAACTAATATGTAATCATTACCAACAAGCTATTGAGAAGAATTGTATGTTTTGACGGAAAAACGCAAACATTTCGGCTCGCTTGCTCCGCTCGCTCGTAATTATTCATGACATTTCTCAAGTTTCTAGTGTTCTGATCAAGGCCATATCCAGGCGCGTAGCCAGGGGGGCGGTCGCCCCCCCAAAAAAACGTCCCCAAAAAGAAAAAAAGAAGGGAAAAAAGGAGAGGAGAAAAGGAAAAGGGAAGGAAGGAAAGGGAAGAAAGGTAGCTTTGTGTTTTTTCTATTTATTCTTTATTTTTTCTCAAAAGAGAAACTCCTTCACTCTTCTTGCTTTAAATTCATATATGAATTTTGCTTCCGCGCTGCGCGCGGTTAAATGACAATATTGAAGTTCTCCATTGTTCCCCCACCTTTTCTCTAACCCTGTTTTTCCACCTCAGCTATGTGCTTCTTGCCAGTTAAAGTTAAAATTGTATACATTAGGGCATGAATTTGAGTAAGGTTAGGCCGAAGTAAATGTATGAAGTTATCTTTTTTTTTCAATTGATCGCGCAACTTCTGGTCTGGTCGGCTTTGAGCGGGTAAAATCTTTATATCAGTTTCTGCCGTCACCTCCATAAAGTCAGCTTCTCCCGCTTTTCAGCTCATTACTATAAACAACCATAATTTGGGGGCAAACAGGTTCCTAATGTAAAAAGAGGAAGGTATGGAATTCGTGTCGTATTAAATAAAAAAGTACAATATTTTTTTATCAAATTGTATTAAACTTCAGGTCATTTCCCTGTATACATTCATCTCCTGTCCTGTTTGCGCCCTCAGTTTGAAATTTTGAATGACACTTAAGTTTCTTTATATTTAAAATGAAGCGCTTCAGGATAAGTCAAAAAAAATAATCATCCTTTATTATATAGATAGATAATTTCAATAAATCACAGAAGTTTCAACTTTATGCGCACTATTTTCCTTGTAATGAAGTTCAATAATCTTAGAAAATCAATTGAATTAGAGACGATTGGGTATTAGAGATATCTACATTTGATGAAACGTCCGCCCTTTGAAATTTCAGAGTTTCATTGCTCATCGCGGGGAGGAATATCTTCCTCTACCAATCTTCTCCTCTGTTTTGCGAGTTAAAAATATGCACTGATGCTAAATTGTTTGTAATCAAATCTGATCTTTCCAAAGAAAGTTTCAATATATCTTTGAGAATACCCTTTTCTCGGGACCCTTTTTATGGCAAGAAAAATTGATAAATCACTTTAGCTTCCGCGCTTCGCGCGGAGTTATTATCATTTTAATTTCCTCCATTGTATACCTCTTTTGTGCGTTTACAATCACTTTTGAAAACAAGGTTCAAAATCGCAATATAGTCAACCGAATTGGAGATACTAGAGACAAGAGAAACGGCTCCTTTTCATTTTAATTTATGAAACACTAAAAGCTTCGCGCTTCGCGCGGGAGGGGGAAATTCCCCTCCCTGCACCCACCCCCTAGGGAGCGCGCTTCGCGCGCTCTGTAAGTGTTGGCACGCTTCGCGTGCATTTACCGCCCCCTCCAAAATGAAATCCTGGCTACGCGGTTGGCCATATCATGAGTGCTACGATCCGAAGGACATGTATGATGTAGCATCGACTATGATACCAACAAACTATTGACAAAATGGTTATGTTTTCAACGCAAAACGAGAACATTTCTGCTCGCTCGCGGGTCATGACCGCACTGTTACATACCCATCCCCACTTAAATGTTATTGTCTTATTTGCAGCGCTGAAAAAAAAGAAAAAAAATCATCACCTCCCCCCCCCCCGCTCATCACTTTTTAGAGACTGGGCGGGAGATTAAAAAAAAATCAGCTCGAACCCCCCCCCCCCTTTCAAAAATCCTGCGTACGCGCCTGCACACACACATAGGAGAGAGGACGAGAGAGTACAAAAGAGAAACAAGTTCAGTCGATATAACATTTTTCATAATAACCAATGTTATTAATCATAACTTTTAATCAAATGCGCGCAGCTGACACTGCTTATACGGAAAGTTACCAATAACCTTTTTAAAACAGTATCGTGGCATCAACAGGTGTGCTTATTTCTTTCAATCAGATACTTCACATTTATTAAAATCCACCCACCTCATTTTAACTAGTGATATGAACCGAAATTATGTATAAATGGCAGAAATTTCTCAAATTTCTTCCATTGTTGAGCCTCGAGCGAGCGGTCCATAAGTTCTGCAGAGACGGTTGGACTTACTGAGCCTACTTTGTTCCTCCGCTGATCGGTAAGTTAAGAATTCTCACATGTTCGCCGAAAATTCATTTTATTTCATTTCAATTTTATTTCTTCTATAAGATAAAAAAAAACATACATACAAAATCTATGACAATGCAAACTGTACAGGAGACATATGGGGTGTATTGTTTGTATAAAAGGGCCTATAAGGACTAACAGATAAATTTAACTTGCATGAAAGTAATGACAATAATAATACAGTCGGAAATGAGTGATTTTATATCGCTTTATTTAGACATAAAGACTCAGAGGCCATATATAATAAAAGATTTACATGGTAATTTCCAAACAAAATTGATAGAGAAAGTAATAAAGGTTCTGTTTCATAAATACTTGTTATAGTAACAAATACACAATTTCTATATTCAAATTAGTGCAAGAACTTATGCAGAATTTGAATTAGTTATATTTTTACAGAGAACTTAGATACATTTATACGCAATGAGGGTAACGAACACTTCTGCATTATTTTTAAATGTTTGAAAGTTACTTTTTTGTTGTTGTGTTTATAATGTTGATCAAATGTCATAACTTTGCTATTCCTTGTCTGATTTGGATACTGAAAATTGCCCTGTTCGGTTTACTTCTTTACTTGATCTATATATATCATAATTTTTTTCAACCTCGGGCCTGTTGCATAAAACTTTTTACCTGAGAAAACTCTGGTAAAAACTGAAAACTATGGTTAGTCTGATTTCTGCCATTGACTTTAACACAGGGCAAAAACTCCGGTAAAACAACCCGAGTTTTCTCAGGTAAAAAGTTTTATGCAACGGGACCCTGGGGTACCCCTTTAATCACACCAGTCGACCATCTCACTTTCTCAGATACCCTATTGCCAAAAGGAAATCTCCATCTCTCGCCATCATGAAGACAGCTGTTCACCAGATGCTCCTCATCACGCTGTGTCTCGGCGGCGTGTTCGTCGTCGCTGCCGACAACGAGCCCGTCCATTGCTTAGAGGAGTGGTTCACGCTCCACGCCGACATCGGTAAATGCTTGTATTACTCGAACTACCAGCGGAGTTGGTATTCGGCTCGGTGGTACTGCGCCCACGGACATACCTACCTCCCCGGGACTCGGCTCTTCTATCCGGCTGATGATCTAGAATTCAACGTAACTCGTCAACTGATGATGTAAGTCGCGCCTATTACTTATTTCATAGTCTACATCATTGCCATCATCATCGTAATCATAATCACCAACACCACCACCGCCATCATCGTCTAACATAAAAATCATCATCACTATTTTTATCATCGTCATCATCATCATCATAATCATCATCACCGTCATCATCATCATAATCATCATCATCATAATCATCATCATAATCTTCATCATTATCATAATCATCATCATAATCATCATCATCACCGTCATCTCCATCATCATCATTATCACCATCATCATCAACACCATCATCATCATCATCATAATCATCATCATCACCATCATCATAATCATCATCATCATCACCATCATCATCATCAGCTGCAACATACTACCATCATTATCATCGCCACCACCATTGTCCTCCTCCTCATCATCAAACACCACCACCACCATCATTATCATCATTCTTTTAAAACTCTTGTCATATTTGAGCTGTCGTCTTTTTCTAGATATGCTTCCGGAATAACTTCCGAGGTTCAAATTCCACCGCGGCACTACAATCAGTCCTACCACCATAACCGCCATACAATGCTATTCGCCTCACTGACAGCCCCCCCCCCCAAAAAAAAATAAAAAAAATGCCACTTTACCAGTAACAGTACATAATATTTATCGAATACCGCTGTCTGAAAGACCCCAGTAGACTAGTCTTAATTATTTATAATTATCATGACAGTGACGAAATCGGACAATGATCCAAAGGCGTGGCATGATGACAGCCACGCCCATTTATTTAAAGGAGAAGATGGTGGGTTGATTAGCTCCCGTGGATCGGTGGCCCCTAATATTAGTGATCAATGTTTCCTATAGCAGGCTGGAGTTGCTGGGTCAACAGAGTTGTCGCCGTGGTATTTTACAAGACTTCCCTTTTTTTCAAATGAATTACGCGGGTTGCAAGATCTAAATGTATGTTTCTTTCTCCCTTTTGTTCCTCCATTTTTCACTTCGTGAAACCATATCAGTGACAACGACGATTCAAAGGCGTGGCTTGGGGTCTGCAAAATATCTAATGGTAACTTCGTGACATCCGACGGACAAGACTACACCAACATCTGGACCGGTACGTACGGGCTAACCGACTCGGAAAACCCAACCGGATTTCTCGAAATGCGCAGCTGGTCCCCGGCTTTCCGGTACAGATACCAATACTGGCGGACGAGGCGTTACATCTGCGAGAGGGATGCATGTCGAATTGACTGCGATCGCCTTTGTGCGCTCATAGAGGCATTCGAAGATCTACTCTAGAAATGCTAAAACCATGAAAAGTGATCATTCCTTTGAATACCTATGACTATCCGTTATTCATCCCCTTTTCTAGTTATGTATTTAGCATCTCAATAAAATAACATTATCATAATTTGTGTAACCTGAAGGGATAGGCTTGCTTAATGAAGACAGAGTTGCATGTATTTTTGTCGGAGTGGTAGGCGGCGAATTGAGTCGGCAGATTTTGTGGGCGTTAGACCGTGGCTTATTGGGTGGGGGGGTTCTAGTTGCATTTTTGAAATAGGTAAATGTGATTGACAGATTTTAACACACTATTTATGAAATGATTCATATTTTACCCTTGTCCCTTCAGGCCTGCCCTTTCCTATATATTTCTCCCCCTGAAGCCTGTTGCATAAAACTTTTTACCTGAGAAAACTCTGGTGAAAACTAAGGTCAGTCTGATTTCCGCCATTGACTTTAGCACAGGGCAAAAACTCCGGTAAAAACAACCCGAGTTTTCTCAGGTAAAAAGTTTTATGCAACGGGCCCCTGGTCTTGGATCTTTTATGATCATTATCATTATTATTTGTGATGGGGGGGGGGGGCAGTTTCCGAAGCCGCCCCATCGATCTGTGCGTCAGCGTATAGAAGGGTTGTACTTTTACATTGTCTTTTCATATACTTAGATGGTTGTTTGTCAGTTCCAAAGTTGAAGGAAATTGGGTGATGTTAATGCATCTAAACTTGATGGAAAAGTAATTCCATACCGCTACTTCATATTCTGCAAACTCTGTTGCTTCACATACAAACACATTCAACATCTCTATTCATTAATCCTAATAATGATGCAGATCAAAAAAATTATTAATTTATGTTTTTCATTTCTGTTACCCCCCCCCCAAAAAAAGAAAAATGCGGCCACTAGTGGAATTTGCGTTTAGGGGCGAAATCAACCCCATTTTAAATATTTCTTTTGCTAAAAAGTCAACCTTTTTAGGAGCCGTTTACTTCGCATATGAGGCCACTTTTTGAAAATTTATAAACCCATTATTCGATTATTCTTTAATGTATTTTCGCCAAGCAAAATCTGGGGAGCCTTTCACCAACGTTTTCTTCTGAGAAGTTGTCTGATCTGGCAACTTTCCTTGATTTTAATTAGCGGAGTACTTTTGCTTTGGTAATTGTCAGATAAAAAACAATTTTTTTTTGTTTGGGGGGGCGAAATGTCCGACAAGTCCTTTTATGAAACGCTCCCCAGTTATACAGGCTTCCTCTTGATATACTAATTTACTGTAGCATTAACTTTTTCAGTTTGAAATTATCTCTTCCAGTCAAGACTCAAGGTCCATAGGTGTTCAAATTAAAATAAACTCTTATGGGGCAATGTAAGAAAATATTTTTGCAATCAATTCAGGGGTGTGAGTGGTCACAAATAAAAAGATCTGGGGAGTGTTTCATCAACATTTTCATCCGACAAGTTGTCAGATCTGACATCTTTCTCTGACGTTGATTGGCTGAGAGGTACTGTTACTATGGTAACTGTCGGACAAAACGGGACTTGTCGGATAAAACGTCCGACAAGTCCTTTCATGCAACGCCCCCCTGAAAAAAGCTGAAGAGTATTGAAAAAGTCTGAAATAGAAAGAGCTCCCATACTTTTTGTATAAAGGAAAGCCAAATAGAAGCTGAAATTCAGCTGAAAATCAAAACAAAAATCTGAAATCAGATAAAAATCTGAACTCTCACACCCCTGTCAATTGCAAATTTCATTTACAAATTCACAAGTGATAGACCAAGGTCCTGTCTTACAAAGAGTTACAATTGATCCGATCAATCTCAGGTATATGGAAATCCATCAGTGTCATAATTTTTCTTTAGGAAATTTACTCATTGTCCTATGAAAACATAAAGAAGCATACCGAATTGTCAAGAAAACAGTGAATGTATGAATATACATAATTTCCAGAAAATATTTTAAACAAACATGTAATTTTACACGTTGATGTTGCTGGCTTTCCATAGTTGTGATTGCTAGGATCAATCGGAACTCTTTGTAAGATGGAGCCCAAGTCTAACAAGCAATTAAATTTATACTTGTTGATGCAAGATGCACACCTGGGGCCCGTTGCAGAAAGAGTTGCGTTTAAACGCGAGTCAAAAAAATCAATCGCAGGTCCCAAATGCCCGCTGTTGATTGGTTGAAAATCAAGTTGCGCATGATTTTTAGAGTTGCGATTGATTGCAACTTTTTCTGCAACGGGTACCAGTAATGATAAATCTATTGCAAATTTGCAATCAATGAAGACTTGTGATTGAATTTCTCACCTAATATTGACTTGCAATCGTTTGCGAGTTCCTTGCAACGCCCTATTAGATTGATTTAATCATTATAGTAAGTTCGCCCCTACAATGTGATTCGGAATTAGGACCTATTAAATATGTGATCCCTTTATCATGATTCAAATTCATCTCTTTTGTATTTTTTGTTATTTCATTAAGTGCATACCTTATTATCATTGAATGAATTTTTGTTGATTCATTGCTTGGTTGACTGAAAAGATGGTTGGTGAATTCTGTTTGCACACGAAGGTTGATTGCATGGTAGATTAATTGGCTGATTTAAATTGTTCGTCAGTTGTTTAGTTTGTTGGATGAATGGTTTGTTGGTTGCTAGTTGTTTCGTTTGTTGGTTGGTTTGGTGTCCGGGGGGCAGTCAAATATATTGCTGTACACATGCGTGACCAAAAACATATTTAAAGGGGTGTTTTTCAGTTTTAGAAGCGGGCCACGTGTAAACTCGTTAAAGGGGAAGTTTACCCTGAAGAAGACTTTGTTGTAAAAATAGCAGAAAAAATAGTAAAAAATATTGGTAAAGGTTTGAGGAAAATCTGTTAAAGAGTAAGAAAGTTATCAGAGTTCAAAGTTTTGGATTTGTGACGTCATAAACGAGCAGCTTCCCCATGTGTTATGTAATATAAAACGCATGAATTTCAAATTTCATGTGGTTGCTGATGACTTGATTTTGTTTTCTATTCATGATCAGGTGTGAAATTATTTTTCAATTGATATACAAAAGGTAAAGTAAAAATCATTTTCAATTTTCTTAGAAAATGACATTTCATTGATTTTTTACCATTCACTATGTAGGAATGCTGCTCGGATATGACGTCACAAATCAATTAATTGAAATTCTAATAACTTTTCAATTATTTGATGAATTTTTCTAAAACTTTCGGCAATATTTTTCATTATTTTTTCTGCTATTTTTACAATAAACTTTTTGTCAGGGTGAACTTCCCTTTAAGGGTATAAAAAACACTGATCTTCAAAAAAAAGAGGTGGTTGTGATAGTGGTCAATCGCTGGGTCAAACGTACTTAGGGTATGTTTTTTTTCAAAGCTTTTATTTTTAAGAATATCCAAACTTAATAATAATAACAATAATAGGCATTTATATAGCGCCATCTATCTAGAAATATTCTATTCAGAGGCACGTTGTTATTATTACACCGGCTTTAGATCGAGCTGCCTTTCAGCGCTCATGCATTCAAGGAATTAATCCTGCTGGGTACCCATTCACCTCACCTGGGTCGAGTGCAGCACAATGTGGATAAATTTCTTGCTGAAGGAAATTACGCCATGGCTGGGATTTGAACCCATGAACCTCTGTTTCAAAGTCAGAAGACTTATCCACTAGGCCACAACGCTCCACAAACTTGTTTAGGGTATGTTTTAATTTCCCCCAAGCTTTTTCCCTCGGGTCATATTCTGGCGACAACTTGTCTTTGGGCTAAAAATGTGTAAAAAAAGCCCATGAAAAACTTTTCTGGTGGTATTTTTGCACACAGAGAAAACTCGTTTAGGGGGGTGTTTGGAAATGGTTTGGTCACGCATGTGTACAGCAGTACATTTGACTGCCCCCCCCCTACACCTTTACTACACCTGGGTGGAGAGTGGCATATGTAGATAAATGTCTTGCCAAAGGACGTAAGGGCCGAGGTAGGATTTGAACACGGACCTTGTGATTTAAAGTCCGGAGACTGAGCCACAACACCAATGCCAAACCCCACCCCCCCCCCCTTTCCACTCTGGAGCCACCCACGCAACATTAATGAAAAGCAACAGTTCATTCATTACTACAATATGGTATTTATTTTGTTTGTATATATATAATATTCCATTAAACACTAACATAAACTTTTATTTACATTTAATGCCACTAAATACAATACAATATATAATAAATTACAACTACAAATATACCCTCTAGTTTGATAATGATAACGATATGAGATGTAAAAATGAAATCAATCATACATTCAAAATAGTAGGCTTTCAGCTTCAGGATTGTTCTTATCATTTTCTAATTTGCAAAATTAAAAATTGATCCAGAATCGGTCCATCTTATCTACATGTGACTATATGTGGTGTTAAACGGCTAATAATAATAATAATAGGCATTTATATTGCGCCATCTATCTCGAAATATTCTATTCCGAGGCCATTGTTATCATTATTACCCCGACTTTCGCTCGAGCTGCCTCTCAGCGTTCATGCATTCAAGGAATTAATCCTGCCGAGTACCCATTCACCTCACCTGGGTCGAGTGCAGCACAAAGTGGATAAATTTCTTGCTGAAGGAAATTACGCGATGGCTGGGATTCGAACCCACGACCTTCTGTTTCAAAGTCAGAAGACTTACCCACTGGGCCACAACGCTCCACATAACCCGATTTCCATTCAAAATAATAATTATTACTTCTAAGATGCAAGGAGAGATGTTAGGGTCGGCATTAGGTTTCAGGTTCAGAATCATGCGATTAGAATTTAAAGCTTGGGTTTAAGTTTCGCTTAATGTGTCCATTTTGCAGTAGTAAATGTCATGAAACCATTAGACCAGAGTCCCATAACACAAAGGTTAGCGATTAATCGCTAATTTCAAAGGACAATTCTGATTGGTTCATAGTCGGTCTCTCGAGCAAAATGCAACAATGATCTTGATTGGTCATTTCATTTAGCTATTAATCGCTAACCTTTGTGTTACAGCGCCCAGGTGGATATCAGACAAAAGTGTGAATAGCCTAATTGGAAATCAGAAAAACATTGTATCTGGGCTACATGGCAATAAGACCAAATGATTAGTACATGAACTAGTTGTAAACAAACTAGGATAGGAACAAATGGAAAGTAGACAGACTGGTGATTAACACTGTTCACTGGATGAATGCCCCTCAATTTGACCATGATAATCTTGTGAATTTTCTCATTTGTGCTATTAAAACATGGTTAAGAATGTGCCCTGCTACAGGAGTACAGCCTTGCCCTATATACATTCAAATTCAAGGCCAGTAAGATTGACAATACAGGTAACTTGCATCTCTTTGCACCACATAAATCTATTTGGAATAAAGTAATACAGGCATCAGAATTTAATGAGAGTGGATTGTTATTTGCTGATTCCAGACTTTGTGAAGTGCATTGGAAATACATGTAATAGAGACTTCTTTGGGGGAGAGCAAACTTGATGTACAAGCATGATATTCTTCGACTAAGTCTGATCAACCTCAGGCAACTATCAGACAGAAAGTGACATTATCCAGGATGCTATATAAGCACTTGCCCGATTGCCCGGGGCAAGTAATAGCTAGAGTCGGGCGAGTGTTTTAAAGTAAAGACCAAAGCTACTTGCCCACATCGGGCAAGCAAAATTCTTACAGAAGAATGACCAATATCAGGGTCAATATGATATGATATTGACCCTAATGTTGGTCATGGAAGGCAAGATAAAATCACTTTGGAAAAAGAAATGCATTAGCAAGGTAGATCAGTTCAGAGAGAAAAGATAGAAAACGTTAATGGTTTATAAAACTCCAAAACTTTCTTTTGTAGAGGTAAAACTTTTTTCCAAGGATTTTTGGGGGGCAAGTAAAATTGATTTCTGGGCAAGTATATTCCAACTATTTAATAATTTTACTTTGCCTGACCAAGCAAGTGCTTCTAAAAATTTATGCAGCATCCTGGATTATCACCTTTTAATTTCATATTTATTATTGTTAATTCCGTATTTATGCGTGAAAATAGAATTTAAAAAATTTATTGTTCGAAATAGACATGAAATGAAATACTCCGAAAATTTGCTTTGCCCAATTGATCGTGGAACCGTCAGCCACTGTGCAGCTGACCCCTATATCTATGATATTTTTTTTTCTCTGTTCAAATGAAAGATATTAATAATCTCATACATATTTAGCCCTCAACCTATCCTAATGAGTACAATCCAAAAACCAAAACTTGAAAAAATAAAAAAACACTAACCCAGGTTTCCACATATTTGCTTCTCCCCATTTGACATATTAAAGCAAATGCACTGAGTTTCCATAGTATGTTAACAGTTTAAAGCCTGTGTATAGCTTTGGTAAAGGATCAATAATGTGATTGATAATCGAATATCATCTAATATGACAGTCTTACTGAAGCATAGAGACCGTTAGATATTTTTCCAACTGCACTTCTCTGAGAAAATTTCAAATATTCAAATCTTGGATATATAGCGCCCTCTCTCGGCGATGCTTGGTTTAAATTAAAAAATGGGCATTCAAGCACTTATCTTATAAATTTAGTGATTAGATATCCAAAAGTTACAGACAAAGAACATATCTTGAAAGTTTCAGCCCATTCCATGATTTGGAATAGGATTTAATTGAAAGACAAAAACACACAGATATTTTAATTTGATCGGGTGACCCGATCAAGTTAAATTTCCATGTAAAATCGCAAAATTTATCCTGTAAAACACATTTTCATTTCATATCCTCCACATCATAACTGTTATAGGGCATATCCATTCATATTGGCTAGCAATGAATTGGAATAGTGATAGGTGCATTTTGGTGGATTTACCAAAACTATACACAAGCTTTAAGCACCAGAAAATTGTAATAAGTTAACTAGGAGCCCATATAGTTTGTTACAAAAGGACACTTACTGTAATATACATGTAGATGTACATGTATATGTAATAAGAGTTGTACATGTGTCCATGCATTTCTTCTACTTTGAGCTTCGACTGGTTCAAGGTTGAGCGTCTAATCATCACATAGCTTCGATTGAGATGGCTTTCCTTTGCTGTTTCATGAAGCGAATGACCCGCAAGACAAATCCAAATTGCATGCTTTGTTCCGTGCTGGAAAATGAAAATCATTGTCACAATAATTATCAGTACACTCTACATTAACAATGCTGTAAACGGAAATTATTATGACTTATTTCTCTCTCTCTTTTTTTTACACGAGTTGAAATGCATACATGTATTAAGGATATGTCTCCTTTGTGACAAAACATATTACAGCAATGATTATCTTACACATTAAATCAGTAGACAATGCGATTTTTTTTTTACTTTTAGAGGACAAAATTTGTATAAATATACATGTAATTTCACAGGAATAAAGACAAAAGAATAAGTCAGGATGTGCCATCATCAGCTTGCTCAATGAATATTCATGAGACATGCATTGAACTGTTTCACTGAAATAATGCATAACTTTTAAATGTCATACTGGTAACTATATTATTCCTTGTCTGATTTTGATGAAATTTTCAGTGTTCTGTTTATCTGATTTTACTTTATCCCTATTTAGCCTGCAGTACCTCTTTAAATCCAATATAACCCCTTCAACCCTTTGAACCCGATAGGCCGGTATAGCAGTAAACGTGCAAATACCGATCGGCCTGAAGCCATGTGACTTAAAAAACATGGGTTCTAAGTGTCAGGTGATCTTTTTAAAATGATGTCATCTTTCTAGTAACTGTGGGGATATTTAGTTGATAATTTCAGTCAAGATTGGTATTGATTTCAGAAAGTTTTTTTTGCAAAAAATATGACCAAAACTATGCCACTCTACAGCGGTGGCTTATGTGGCATGTGTGGTATTACACGGTATGCGCGGCAAGGCACGTGCTGACTATGGGGAAGCTATTGATAAATGTGACTTAAGTCAAAACAGCGATTCTGAGACCAAAACAGTCACTAAAGTTGATATTTCTATCTGTAGACTAGGTCTATGAGAAGCTAAACAGCTTCAGTCAGCCTGGTCCGGGTAATAGCCGTTGGGCCTGAAACATGGGAGTTTGTGAATGTGATTGATACGTGCAAATAATTCAGGGTATGGGTCACCGCCGCCCCTAATAATTTAGGGTTCAAAGGGTTAAAGCTCCTAACTGGTATACTCACCATCAAAGTATGTTGTATCTGTTTCATCATCAGGGGCAGGTACAAAAGGAGGCTCAAGCTCTCTTACATGATCCCAATCAAGCTCATTCAGAAACTCATGCTGCTTTACATCTGATGAAACAAACATCATTCAATAGCATAAATTATTGACTAGCATTTCATGAGATATCAACCCATATTGCTCAATCTTAATCCAATATTGTTGTCACACACAGCTTGGGTAATATTTGCTCCAGCTCTCTTACATGATCCCAATCAAGCTCATTCAGAAACTCATGCTGCTTTACATCTGATGAAACAAACATCATTCAATAGCATAAATTATTGACTGGCATTTCATGAGATATCCACCTATATTGCTCAATCTTAATCCAATATTGTCCATGCCAACACCTTGGGTAATATTTGCTCCACCTCTCTTAAATGATCACAATCAAACTCATTCAGAAACTCATGCAGCTTCGCATCTGATGAAACAAACATTCAATACCGTATAATATTGACCAGCACTGTATGAGATACCAAATTATATTGCCTGATCCTAATCCAATGTTGACCGTGCATACAGCTTGGGCAATATTAGCTCCAGCTTTTTGATGTCCCATCAAACTCAAACTTATGATCTTATATCTCATGAAGAAAACTACAATTCAATAGCAAACCATATTGACTAGCATTGCATGAGATATCGACAAACAATAAAGTATACTGATATGCCATTTCATTTGACATTCAAATCATAACAAATGAAATACAATCATAGAACAAGGTGGGTCGCCAAACTTTTGACCCCTAGATGACCTTTGACCCCATCATCCTCATGAGCACACATGTGCCCAATGATCATACATACCAAGTTTGAACATAATTGATTCAGAAATAATCAAGTGAGAGCAACTTGAACGAAAACTTTATCATTTCTATAACAGACTAACAGGAAAAGTGATCCCTAAGTCTCTGCCAAACCATGTTAAGGCAAGACAAAACAGGGTTAAAGTTAGGATAAGGTCAGGATTATTATTAGGGCTAAAGAGAAATGCCAGTAGTTGCAGTAAACACTGATTTCATGAGAAAGTCTGTAAAACCAGGCTTAATTGTCAGTATATCATCGAGGATCTAGATCTGGTACAGTTACATAAACTGGACTTTGTGAAATCTTGAAATCTATGCTGAAAAATATTCACACTGAAGATCAACACAGATAAGCGTAAAGTGGGACAGTGAATTATAAATTATTACTCTGAATGTTGGCCTGATGCTTGACCCAAATCCTGTGCTTATTTGCTAATTTCTCAGCAATTACACAATTTCTTCCAGAATCCTTTGGCACATTTTTTATTCATACAAACAGACACTTTGGCGGTCATTTCATTGGATTCTGTACGAAGTCATTTTGATATCGTTACAACAACTGGCATTTACCTTTAAGTTATGGTTTGAAATTAGGGCTTATCTTTGGCTAAATGCACAAAATTTTCCATCAGGGCAAATGTCAGCACAACAAACATCATGAAAGTCACATCACCCTAACTTCTCTTCATACCTATTGCTATTGGTCTCTGTTCTGGTGCCAATGTAAGAAGCTTCTCAATAAGATCCTGAGCTATAACTGATATAGCTTCATCTCCTTCGGGCCAGGAAAGTTCTATATTCAAAGTAATAAAAATATATATTTTTTTTTTTTTAAATTATGATTATAAAGAAAAATATTTTTAGTACTATTAATGATAAAAATAATGTCTTACTTCCCAATGGATGCTAATTCAGCCATTACAAATGGTTTGAAATCACTTTAACTCATCTTAAAATGTGTTTTTATTTTAAACCTGTGCCACCCATGTCTGTATTAAGCAAACAAGCTTATCATCCTAGTTTTGTTCTAGATGTAAATCAAGAAAGATTCACCAGAAGTGAATACAGAAAGTACGATTTTAACAAAAGCATAATGAAATTTTTTTTAATAGGACACTTAACCCTAATACTTAACTGGGGGGGTGGTCAATTTGAACCCCATCCCCCCTCAACAAACTTTGTCACTATTCCAAAAAGCCAAATCCTGGGCGAATTTGCATAATCACCAAGTAAAAAATTTACAAAATCAATTTTTCTAATGTTTACTTCTTAAGAAGTCTTGTAGTTTACATCCGACTCTACGCGTGTGCAAATTTTCACAGTGGCCAAGATCTGGCCACTGAAGGTAACCCCCCCCCCCCCATGTATACTGGTCTGAAAAGCCCAGTTAAATTAGGGTTAAAGGAAAGGGAATGCGGTGCTCATTTTAGTGGCATACAAAGCCATTAAGAAAACCTAAAGGGCATCAATAGTAAAATGGGACACATGCAATGGGTTACCACAGGGCACTTAGGCCACAAGAAAAAGGACACTTAATTTGGCCTTCAGTCTACGAATATTTGGAAGGACATCAAGGCCATTATGAAGGCATTGAAGGCCTAGGTCTCGGTTAAAGCAAAGTACTGAATGAATACTTACCTCGACTTAGGATGTTTTGGAAGACAAGGTCTGGTGAGTTGTCACAGAACGGAGGGATGCCAATCAAGAATTCATAGAGACACACACCAAGCGCCCACCAGTCCACTCCAACACCTAGAACACGGGAGAATATACAATTGCTTGAAATGTGACTTATCATCATCATTCTCATCTTCATCACCATCATCATAATCATCAACATCATCATCATCATCATCATTACCATCATCATCATCATCACCTTCATCATTATCTTTATCACCATTATCATCATCATGAAAATCATGATCATCATAGTCATCACTATCATCATCATCATCCTTCACCCTTCATCACCATCATCATCATCATTATCTTTCATCATCCTTACCATCACAATCATCATCAACCTCATCATCATCACCACCACCACCATCTTTCACCATCTTGCCATTACCATCACCATCGCAATTCACCACCATCATCATCATCACCATCATCGTCCTCATCGCCAGCACTGGAGGTAATTTTTCTCATATTCACAATGTGGTTGTTGCAAGAGCAGCTCCGGGGCCAAGTAATCCGGCGTACCCAGGATCCTCTCTTCCTGCGGCTGTCCACTCGCAGCCTGGAGAGGGCGCCGTCTGCAACTCTTCGGCGACCGGAGAGGGGTGGGTCCAGGGGTTATGAGGTCACCTCGACCTGAAAGTAAAAGAAAGCGATGTGGTAAAGCCAAGGTTTGTAAAATGGATGAATTAATGAAAGGTGAAAATTAAAAATGTCATGTGCAAGAGAGCAGTCAGTTGGCAAGCCCCTGTGTTAATGAGCAAATGAGCCAGATTTATCCAAGTCCTCTCGTGGCTAAATTCATGTCCCTTCAAAATATTGTGAATTGAGACTTTCTTTCTCAAAGAATTTAACCTCTTTCTCCTTGAGTAATATTGATTTTTTTTGTACCATGGGAAAGATTAAATGTTACTTTTTTATATTGGTCATTTTTTTAATAAAATATTTTAATATGTGAATTTTTTACCTGAAAAAGATGCATCAAACAGAATTTTCTTCCTCTGCTTTCACTTGCAAATTTTGCAACATTTTGTGGTTTAGGCACAAACATTATTTATATCGTCAGAAAGCTCAAACTCTATACTTTCTTACAATGTCACTCTTGATATGTGGCATCTCTTAGATGGGTCAGCAGCCAATTTTTCCATCAAGATGCAAGACGAGATTTCTGAAATTTCTGAGTAACATAAGATCCAGAGTTCTGATTGGCTGAATGTTTTCAAAGCAACAGGCGCAGGTAATTTGAAGAGATTACCACATGGTGTGACCTTGCAGAGGCCCAGTGTGGGGAACATTGGAATTTGTGTGGGTGTGTCGTCTCTATGACCAATCAGAGCGCAGTATTCTTGTTTTTGAGCTGCTAAATGTACTTAGCCTATGAAAAGCTGGCTGCTGACCCATCTAAAATACATCTTCTTATAAAAATTATATCATATTAAAGCTTCTAAGATCTTCAGCTTTATTATGATTTAAAAATCATTTGGGCTCAAACAGAAATTAAGTGTGAAAGCAACAACTTTTGTTGCATGAAAAAATTATTTTGTTTCATGTTTTAGATCAAAAGTTTTCCCTATATTACAACATCCTTTGAAAATTCCAAACACATGACCTGAAAGAATGATTCTTCTTCTTTACAATGATACTAAAAAAATTAAATTTGGTCAATATTTAGAGCAGCAATGACCGAATAAAAAGAGGTGTTTTGGTTCGCACCAAGTACAATGCAAAAACTCTCGTCATGAATAGATAAAAGAAGCTTTTATATTTTTTCACGGCTTGCCGAATGACTGAGAGAGAGAGAGAGAGTAGTCTGCAGGCACAGACATTTGTTTTTTGTAATTCACATAGTACATGTATATAATTCAGAGTCTGAAGTAGTGAGACTAGCACAGATTCAGTAAGTGCTATGGCTGCCTCTTATTTGACACAGATAAAGAGTTTGGAATCTAGTTTTCACTCTATACATATTTGGTTTAAGTATCAAATTTGAGTAAAAATATCATATTTGAGTCTATATGTCAAATTTGAGTCTATGCTTGCTGAAAAGACTAGAAAGATAAAGCAAAGCACAAAATGTAAAGGGTCATTTTCTCTGACTTCATTGCTCTGAATCAATCACAGGCAAGGATTTCGGTAGCTTACAACAGAGAGTCAGTGAAAATCACTGATCATTTGTTATGTGAAATGCTCCCACAGACTGTAAAAGCTCAGCATCGTTGATTTTCCTGTACAAGGGTAATAGGATGCAAAACGGTATGGGTGTAGATCAAGGGGGGGGGGGGGTAGGGGGGGTTCAGACAACATCCCCCCCATATTTAGGGTAGAAAAATTATAATGATGATGAAAAAATGAAAAGTTTGATCATGATGATTATAGTGATGATTATAGTATGCCATCAATCAGTTTGTTTCCCTCGCTTGTTATTAAATGAAAACATTATTTTCCAGGACTTTTAAACAGATGGGTGGAGGTTCAAGATGAAAAAGAATGAAATGTTTATCTTTATGATATTTTTTGGGGATAGCCTGTATTATCATCCCCCAATAATTTAGGGTAGAAAAATTGTAATAATGATGATGAAAAAATGAAAAGATTGATCATGATGATTATAGTATGCCATCAATCAGTTTGTTTCCCTCGCTTGTTATTAACTAAAAACATTCTTTTCCAGGACTTTTAAACAGATGGGTGGAGGTTCAATATGAAAAAGAATGAAATGTTCACATTTTTGAACACATGACATAAAAGGACCCCAATGAAAAACAACTTTTGTTGTTCCATCTCACCAGCGGTGAATAAATTAATTTTAATAAATCAATTAATTCAAAAGGGTGGAAAATAAACGGGAGTAAAAGTGTGGCAAGATAAACGGGGAAAACCCCATGGACGTAAATCCCATAGGGGTAGATCTTGAAAAAGTACAATTAAATTTATTCAGATTTTCCCTCCCCACATCCAAGTGCATGTTTGTCCCATTTAATCTGCAACCCTTTTGAATATATCTTCATTTTTGTTATGTAAAATAAGTAAATCGCCAGGCATCGCTGTCATAAAAGTTATTGTAACCAAATTCCAATGCGCGAAATTAAGAAGCTACCAAGAATTTCTCTTTGCGCATATCTAACAAAACGCACTGGTCATAAAACATGTAAAAGCTCTTGAGCAAATTATCCTGATTATATCGCGGACATATCTGAGGCTAAAAATGGATGCAAAGCGCAAAAAGTATTCCAAAATAACAAACTTCTTTCAAGCAACCCCAAGCAAGAAAGCAGAAAAAGTAATGAGAAAGGAATCTGAAAGTCCGCTGCAAGAAAAAGAAACAGCTAGTATAAGTGAATTAGAATCGGCATCACCTAGCGCCACAGTGGAAAGGAAAGGTGAAGAAATCTTCCATGATGATGAACCAAATCACCCTCAAGATTGTTCGATCATTCACCCAAAAGAGACAAAATCACAAAAGATATACTTTCAGAAGAAGTGGTTGACCAGATATCCATGGCTCCATTACCAACCGGAGATCCAAGGAGTGACTTGTTTCGAGTGCAAGCGGGCTGAAGCTATGGGAATCTTGACATTATCAAAGAAACGAGATCCAGCCCTCATTTCTGATGGATTCAACAATTGGAAAAAAGGCTACTGAACGTTTCGATGGGCACCAGATGTCAGAAACCCACAGGTTTTCGGTGGCTCAGCTTAAGGCCCAGAAAAAACCATCAATTGACAGTCAACTCAACAAGCAGATCAAAGAGCAGCAGGATACTGCTCGCCACTCTCTTGTCAGGATATGAGGTATCTTCTGCGACAAGGAATGCCCTTTAGACGGAGGAATGCCGATGAAGGCAATCTGGAGCAATTGCTTAAGGTTTTGTCTGATGCTGATCCTCAGTTAAACTCATACTTGAAACACACAACGAAATTTACGTCTCCAACATCCCGGGAAGAGATCATTCAAATCATTGCACACAAAGTAGGCCAAGAAGTTGTTAAGAACATTAGTTGACTTTACACACTGATGGTTCAAGAAAATGCTGGAGAAATATCATATCACACTTGAGTTTTGTTTGTTTTTTATGTTTGTTTTTGTATCATGCACTTATTAAAACATGTTAAAATCCAGGGTTAAAATCGTCTAAGGAATGGTGGTAAGCCGAATGGCGCACGCGAAGCCACACAGCTTGTAATCTGTGCTAGTCTTAATTTGTCCGAACCTGCATATCATCATGCATTAAGAAGAAAAATGATATTGCCAGTCGGGTTAGATTTAAGAGAGAAGTTGTATACATCATGCTCAATAAACAGATCACTTTGTACATGGTCCAGGCAATTTTGTCATTTTTTCTTTCGTATGAGTTTAGAATAGGCTTACTTGTAACACAAATTGAATTTTCAAAAGAATTATATAATACACTGCAACAATGAAGGAATTTCCAAGAACACCATGCATATCAACCACTCCCAAATGTCCAAACATGTGATTTACGTGGGGGTGATGTTGAAAGATCCCCATCCACAAGAACATTTGTGTCAATCATCCCCCCAACCAAGAATACCGATCGACACCCATGCAAAACAGCTTTATATTAATGTACTTTTCTGATAGCCTACATTAGTAAGCAAAAATCACTGTTGGAGAAGGTGATGGGCGAACTATCAATTTATTTTTTTTTTTTTTTTTTATCGATTTATGAGGTAAACTGGATGTAGCTATCCAGAGGAAAGGTAGCAAGTACATCCAGCTTGCCGAGAAAGTGATAGTTTGCCTCGTCACCTGAAATCAAGAGGTGATTATTTGCTTAATATTCTGCATCGAGAACCATTATAACTGAATAGATATCAATTTCAATATCTCTTTAAGATTTTTTTTCAAATCAAGGTTTCCTTTGAAAGAAATATCCAATGAAGACAATTATGCTTGATTGAATGCTAGCACAAATGTAACAAGCATCCGAGATCATGCTCCAACAAGATTGTGATCTCACAAAGGAACTTTATCATCATAACGAAACAATCGAGGGGCAATGCACTTTTTTGCACGTAGTACACTGCACACGCACATCTAGATCTTACGCGATCGTCACTGGAAGTGATGAAGAATGATAGACCAAAGAAAAATTGAATGGCAAAATTTGCCCACACTTAGATTATGCTAAGTTTATGTTTATATTTATTTCTTGTTGTGAATTTTGGAGAATAAATACATACACAAAAATGCAAGTTTATTTATATTTTGCTGTATATGTTTTGATTTCCGTATGCTTTTTTATTGTGAATTTCAGAGGATAATTATGTACAAAAACAAGAGGTACAATTAAATGTCTGATAACAAGTATCTCTTTATTAGGCAAAGAAATATTATTTGGTATTTGGGGATACTTTTCACGACCTTCTGCATAAATCTCCTACACTGGATAAGCTTTGACATTGCAGTAAATGGGTATTTTTCAGAGCTCTTTTTATTTTTCAGGGCTCTTTTGATCATATCGGGGGGGGGGGGGGGGGGGGGGAATGGCCCCAAGCCCCTTCACCCTTGGGGCGGTATTCTGAAAACGTTCTAATCACATATGTTCATATCTCCGTCACAATCTCAAACATGTATTCTGAAAACGTTCTTATCTTTGCTGTCTTTACAACCTATGCCAAGAGTGTAAATTTATATTTTGCGCATATACATGTACATGTAATACCAGCGCACGCTTGAAAGATAAGAACATAATATGCATGTGGTATTCCGATATTCTGATGTAGAGTTGTACTACGAGTGCTGATTTTCTAGTTCAAATTTAAACTAGAAAATCAGCGCTTGTAGTGCAGTCACTATACAAGCACTGTAAGTGCTAAATTAGCACTTCATATTTTACAGTGTACAGAGATAAGACCGCGTCAAGATTTTCAGAAAACCGATTTGCAATGATAATAGCGTCTTCCTATCTCCATGAGATAACACAAAAGATAGAACGTTTTCAGAATACCCCCCTACTCTTACCACCCCCCTTGTCTCTTACCTGGTGTCTTGTAGCGTATTCTAGCAGGTGTGACGTAGGCTAGTTTTCCTGGGGTCCGGAATGCTATTCGTAGAGGGGTGTGACTCGTTCCCTGGGGGCCAGGGGTTGAGGCATTCCTCTACAAGATTTGGGAAAAAATAGAATGTAAAAAATGACAGGGTAGGTAACAATAGGCCAACATAAAGAGGAGGGGGGGTGTATTTTTCACCTTTGGATGAATGCTGAATTTGGGGGCTATTTTTTGCATGATCTTCAATCAAACAGTATTAATGCAAATACCATTATTACGCTGTGTGTAGGAAATTGAATTTCTATATACTTTAATGTTGCTGTGGCAGGCGTAGAGATAATTAGCATTCTATTTGATTTTTTGGGGGGGTGTGATGAGGAAAAAATCGCTTGTTGCACTCATTAATTTCCAATGCGGGGAGGGGGAAATTCTTAGGGTTGACCCGAGTTGGATTAGGTTGATTGAAGTAATATCTACTTTTCCAAACCTCATCCAAAAGATAATAAAATAGAATTACGAGGCAGATTTCTTGTCAAATAATGCATTAAAACTCTCATTTTCAACACTACAATGAGAAGTGATATACAATGTAAAGTGCTCACAGGATTGTTTACTTTGACGATCAAAATTCCTCAATCTTATCAACTCTCTGATATTTCAGTGCTTCGCTGATATAGAGGGATGTTCATGATTTGATTTCATAGCCAATAAAACACATGAAATATTAAGGGAACATCTCATTCTAATGAAGCATTCGGCCTGATTCTTGATATCATTAATGGAATCCAACTCACTGGTTTCATGCTCAGCCTGGCAGGTTCATCCGGTGAAAAGTTTGTAAGGTCAGAGAAAGCACTCCTCTCCTGCTGATCACATGACTTCACACTGCAATTTGATTGGTGGGACAACATACTGTGACTCCTCCCATCCTCCGTCGGACTTGACATCACCTGTCCCTTCGGGTGTTGTCCATTATCATGGCCAGACGGCGACAAGCCAACTGGTATTTTCAAATCCGCTGCTTCGGACGCGTGATCTACACTGACCTCCAGGTCAAAGCTGACGTTCTTCTTTCCAGATGACCTCCGAACTTTGACACCTTCTTTCTCTGCATGGCCAGTAGTCGATGACCTTGATGCATCCAGATCAAGTCCCGAGAGACTGCTGTCACTGTTTTCTGGACCAAATGAGGAACTGAGTCTTGATCTATCATGACCAACGGGATCTTCTCCTGCACTGACATTGTCATGTCCAGGAATGCCTCCTACTTCTTTGTGACTGGACTGTCCCCGATCAAGCAATGCATGTTCTGAGTCAAAGCCATCCGTTGTCCAATCTGAAGTGATAGATTCGATACTCTTGTCACCAGCTAGACCAGATTCATTAGAGCCACGTCTATCATGTTGAACTGTACTTCTCATTGAGGCATCATTGTTGCTGATAATATCCTCCAAGTCTTGGCCAGTTGATGTTCTTGACGCGCTTCCGTAGCAACTGTCCCTGTTGATATCTCCTTGCAAGTCTATGTTGCCAACCATCTCTGAACCTGCTGGGGCTACTTCTTCCATGCTTTTGTCTCGTCTTGACTCCACATCCTGAAGACTCAGGCTACTGTCGAGGCTTCCTGTATCACTGAGCCTGCTCCCATGGCCATCTGTGTTTGACTCGTCATCTCCATCTGCCACAAACAGTTTGAGACTCAGCCCCCTGATCTCTGACGTCAAACCGCTGTGAGAGCCAGATCTAAGCATCCTGACGCAGCCTTTGGGTGGCTGTAACACTGGGCTCATCTCTACCTCGGAGAGATGTCTCTTCTTGCCCCGAGCACTGCTTCCTGACCCCATCACTGGAACATCTTCAGTTGGTGAGGAAGCCATGGAGTACCCCTTCTGCAATGGTTGTTGATCAGCCTCAGGACCTGACCGTCTCCGTTCATCGCTGAAGCTTAAATGAATCGAGGGGCGACTCACAGGTGCCCGCCCTACTGGAGTCTCAAACACGACGTCTCTCGCTCGTCCTTGCTGTCTCGCAGCCATACTCCCAACTCGACCTGACCTCTGACCTTCAGATCCTAGAACTTCCTGGAGATATCCTGAACCCTGAGACCTTTCATTTGTAGATCTTATCCTTTCTGAGAGACATACACTTACACCTTCCGTTCCGCGATGCGAATCATTATCGTGGGAGGTTTGGTGAAGATGTTTCTCCTGGGTTACCTCAGAGAGCCGCTCACCATAACTATTAGGGCGAGGCAGGCCTTGTCTGCTGACAGCTGTAAGGAGAGGTGAGGACAATGGAGTGTGTCTTAGATGACGGAACTTCTCCTCAAGCGCTGCTCCTGGAGTGTCCTGCAATGAACAAGGACGGTATGAAAACTTGATTTTACACACTTAAACCTGGCAATTGAAAAACACTTGTGCATTTGCTCATGATTTACATCCTTTTACATCCACGATCACGACGAAAATTGGCACACGTATTACCCATGGCAAAGTCTACAAAACTATACGCTCAAATTCTGGGAAAAATCTCACCGCTAATTATGCTAATTTAGGCATAAAATAAAAGTTTGCTCTAATTAACTAAATAATACTCCTAAAATGCTAATTTTTGGTTCAGACTCATTATAGGAATCTGATCAAATGTACTTTATTTTCCTATGTATTTTATTGTTTTCTAAATTTCTTATGTATTTCTTTGTTTTTCAACTTTTCATTTTTCATTGTTTTTTTTCAAAGGAAATTGTAGCGGACTTTATTTTGACCATAAACAAGAAGAAATTAATTGATTTTAATTAGTAAACAGATAAATAGAGATACATTTATGAACTTTGGCTAAAACACTATTTTCTTTGGACTTGTACACAAATTCTTTTTTTTGAGCAATTTTGGTGGGATTCAAACCTAAAACCCTCTGTCTACAAGACGAGACTCAGAACTGCTCCACCACTACCCTTCCACATAACACATTTAACCAATCTCAGGATGGTCAAATACGCTGATTTCTCGCATTTCTCAACAATCTCCTTGAAGCATCATGTGGGACTAAAGAAGTGTTGACTTACGAATGTTAGGTTGGTCGTTAGAGAGAGAACTTGTCCTGGTGTCCGATAGAAGGAATCTGTTCTCTGCGGCTTGACCACTGAGGGTGTACCGAGGATATCCGTTATGTTGATTTCTGAGAAAGACAAGATATTGTTTCAGTCAAGCAAAAGAAAAAAAAGGGTGATTGCATTCTTAAATATTGAAAAAAATACTTTAATAAATGAATAACAAAATAAAACAAACATACACATCAAGAAACTGTTGCATTCTGAATCTGGGGTAATAATAAGTAAAATTCAAGTGATCTTTACATTGAAGCAGTGAAAGACAACTCACTCCCAATTCAAACCACTACTCAGATACATGTACATATATTGGTACCTCAACGGATCCTCTGCTTTTATAGATCCCATCCTTCAAAACAAATGTAACGCTAGGTGATCGAGCATTTGCTTGTGCAGCCCCTAAGCCCTGGAATAGCTTACGCCTGGTAGTTAGGGAAGCATCATCAGTAAACAACTTTAAATCAAAGCTCAAAACACATCTATTTAATTAATAACAAGCTTTTTAGGAGTCCTAAATAGTGCAGTAGAATATATACTTAATGGATTAGTTTCGGCGCTCTGCAACTTTATATTATTGTTATTCATTTGATGAAATGTGGCCTCATTGCCTGGATACAAATACAAGCAACAACTCACTCATTCAAAGTCATTTCTAAATTGTGTTCCCTTTTTTTTTAGATGAATGCAATATAGAAATGTTAGCAGTGACTTACTGTGATCCATTGATATCTTGGATAAGCCAAAGTCGGTGAGTTTAATATGGCCATCGTTTGAGATCAGCATGTTATCAGGTTTCAGATCCCTACAAAGAATGATATAGGAATAAACAAGGCATAAGCGATTTTGCATAACGCCCACTTATGAAAACAACGAGGGGAGCATTTCATGAAAGGACTTGTCTGACGTTTCATCCGACAAGTCCCACTTTATCCGACAGTTACCATAGTAACATTGCTTATCAGCCAATCAAATTCAAGGAAAGATGTCAGATCTGACAACATGTCCGACAAAAATGTTGATAAAACGCTCCCCAGAAATATCGTGACTTGCCAGGGCATCCAACAGAATTGTATCAAAACTTCATTGTGGAATAACAGAAAATGACCTTTGGCCTTACCATGTGACCTCCGACTGCAGCAAAAATGCAGGTCCCCTAAGTACATCTACCATCCAAGTTTGGTTGAAAATTGACTCACGGTTGCGGAGTCATGTGTTTTAAGAGTCTTGCATGTAAAGTTTAATGTTGACCTGAAAATGGCCTTTGACCTTTTATGACCTCCGACTGCAGCATAACATGCAGGTCCCCCAAGTCCATTTACCATCAAAATTTGGTTGAAAAGCGACTAATGGTTGTGGAGTTATGTGTCATTAGATTTGTGACGGACGGACGACATTTGGATCCCTACGTCTAATAATAAATTATAAATAAGGGCTACACTATTGCATGAGAGCGAAGTTGTCTAGTACCCAGGTTTTGAAACAGTGGCCCACAGGACACGAGTGGCCCGAGAGACAATTGAGTGCGTCCTGCCACTAAATAGCCTGTGAAAATATAATTCATGAAGAAAAAGTATCCGCCCAAATTCATGAGGATTGCAATGGACGACATGACTCCATATTTCCAGTGTAATGCTAGGGAAGGACAATTTTGCTCACATTAAGGCATGAGATGGCGTCAGATAACAGTGGCGGATCCAAGCTGGGGCGCAAAAGGCATATGCCTCCTCAATCTTTTTAAAGATTATCTGTTCAACACATGTGTCATATCTTATGAATATTATGTTAAATCCTGTCACAAATTAAAATTCATTTCATTTAGAAAAAGTAAAAATTTATGTTTTTGTCTTATATTCTATTTTGGATATCTGCTAAATCAAAAAAAAATTAAAAATGATAAAAAATAAACAAATATTATTAACAATGATACTAACAGGGAATAATTTTGCTTTACAAATTTGAATAGCATTTTTGGTTATAAGAGAAAAGCTCTCAACTAAAGTAATGTACAGCCTATGTAAAAATATGCTATGAATAGTAGACTTTAAAAAATTATGTGAAGCAAATTGACATGCGATACCAGGAAAATTATTCACTGAATAATAATATAACAGCAAACAAGTCAACAAACCTGTGAATGATATTGTGTTTATGGAGGTATTCCAGTGCCAGGACCACTTCGGCTGTGTACATCAGAGCAGTGCGTTCATCAAAGTAGCCACAGACATGTAGGAGTGATTTCACATCACCACCAATTAAGTATTCCATAACCTACAGATCAATTCAATGGGAGGTACAGATGATGTACATGTATAATAGTCAATTTCTATTCAAATTCATTTTTTTTAGTAGAAACGTGGCCCTGGGAAGCAACAGTGCTGCATGTATTATTTTCCATAAACAGCACCCCCTGGATATCTGTTAGGTATGATACATGTAAATAACAGAAATGTAACTAAAATGACAAAGACTTTTTTCTAAAAAGAAATTATCTTGTTTTTTGTAGCAAAAATTTGATTTTTATAATTTAAACCAGCACCCCCTTCAAACATTTTTTTCAAATCATTCCCAGCAGTCGACCCGTGACCCCCCCCCCCCCTTTGAGAGGCAAGTTTGTGATGTAAAAATCCCATTAAAACAGAATTGTATCCCCCCCCCTTCTTTTTTGCTTGTCAATTTTTTTTTTGGACGAAATACCCTTAATTTTTGTTTAAAACATTCTCTTTTTTATAGCTTGTCAAATTTTTTCCTTGGGAAAATGTGCCCCCCCCCCTTGAAAAATCCTGGATCCGCCCTTGATTCCCAGGGCCCTTATTAGAGACAATGTCTGTATTTCTATTATTAGTTTGGATGTCACATATCACAGAATCAGCATACATCTTTTACACACTTAATTCATGCGGTAATGGTTAATATTTTACAACAATAGAGAGCAGCAACAACCATTAACAGAACACTTACAATGTAATAAATTAATATGTCATATACAATCATAAAAAGCAAATTTTTTCACTATCTGGTCAATCCCCAATGGCAAAATACATACATGTACATCCATGCAATTAGTGTATTGTAACTGATAATGGTTAAATACATGAATTGATTTGAATTGAAAATTCATTACCGTATTACGTGAATGACACGAGAATACAGACATTGGTTAGTTTAGCTTATTATTATTGCTTGGAAAGACCCAGCATCTTGCTAAAATACCATGCTTGTCTCGTTAATTTCTCAGCAATAATAACACATTTTTTTTACCAGAATCCATTGGACCAAATTTTGTACTTAAATATAGTCATAATCCATTGTCATTAAATTGCATTGTGTTCAAACTAATTTTAGATTGGCAGTTACCACAACTGGCAAAAAAGCATTATATACCAAGCGCAGAGAAGGCAAAAAAATATTTATATGCGAAGGCTACTTTCACAACTAACTGCCTAAAACTGCAACATTTGATAAGATTTGAAATTGCAATGAATTGAGATTTCCAGGTCCCCTTTTGTTACTTTCCAGGGATGTTTTGAGCATTTCGGGGGCTACATGTAAATCGCCTTTAACCCCATGCAATTTTTCTCCTGAGTCACCCTTTGAGTCACACTTTTAATCTCTTTGTGACACATACCTGAATTTGAGTTTGATCATAAGCATGAAACTCACCAAATATATATACTTTGTTGTCTGTATAGAGTAGAAATGAACAATGAAAGGCCTTTTTGAAAATTCATTACGTGAATGACACAAGAATACAGACATTGGTTAGTTTAATATTATTGCTTGGAAAAAAGACCTGGCATATTGCTAAAATACCATGCTTTGTCTCCCCTATATGTAACTCACCAAATAAATATACTTCGTTGTCTGTATGGAGTAGTAGAGATGAACGATGAAGGGACTTTTGGAGAGGGCCAGTGCGTCCCTCTCTGCCGTCACCTGGGCGGCCATGTTCTTGTTGATCATATCTGATTTCTTCATAGCTTTGATGGCAAAGAGCTTCTCCTTCTCTCTTCCTTTGCGGTAGGCCAGGTACACCTTTCTATGGTAGGCAAGAAAATTCAATGGAAAAGAATTTTCTCTGTAGGTAGTACAATATAACGGTTCACTCATGTACAATGATAATATTCATAACAAAAATGAAACAAAAAGAGATCAAATTCAGCAAGTAGAAAGAGGAAGGAGGCGAATGAAAGATGTGACCCCATAGAAAGAGAAAAAGTAAAATGATAGTAAAATCATTATATTCCATTTAATTATTGAAAATTTCATGAATTAATGTTACATAGGCCTATGCGAAAAATGAAGAAAATAAAATCAGGTCTGATAAATGGAAAGACAAAAACAAAATCATTTCTAATTTCTCTATACACTTATAACTTTTAAGAAGTCATAGACCTAATAGTATAACCCCCGCCCCCAAAAATTTATAAATAATCATAATCAAAAATGATAATAATAAATAAATAATAAATGAATAAATAAATAAATAAAGAGATGAGATGAGATCGAATAAAATAAAACAATATAAATTTGAAAACTCACCCAAAAGCCCCTCTGCTGATTGGTTTAATGATGGAGAACTCATCAATGGTAGGAGCCTGATGCATCTGAAAAAATATTAGTTAAAAATAAGAATACAAAAACTTTTATACAAATAAGGTTTGAATTGTTAGCCCATAATACCAGTAAATAAAAAAAAATAATTCTTATAGAAAAGATTGAAATAATATACTAGACCTAGTGCCAGGGACCCTGCTTCTCAAAACCAACAAGTTAGTTTAATATACATCAACCAATGAGTTAGCTCTTACTGAACCTTTTTTAGAAAGGCTTTCTAGCTCGACACCCCTTAATTTTGACACCAGAAAGAGTAGACATGGAAAAAAGCATTTTAAGTTAAATTAAAACATCACCTAATTTGTTAAGAGTCACACCATAACTGTAATTATTCTTTGAAATACACCTAGCAGAGTCTAGCCATAAACAATGGATACATCACGCTCATTAAAACCATGAAGGCGAGAACTCAGCTTAAACCTAACATTATGCCTTAGGAGCTATTAGAGCCATTGGACGGGGCCAGTTGCCTGTAATACACAGTAAAATCTCATGAAGAGTAACTTACCGGTATGCAAACTTCGACACGTTAAGCTTTTCTGCTAACTTTTTTATTCTAAAAATGCACGTAGTAAGTGCGTAAAAGCTGGAAAAATAACCTTTTACTGCCCTGCGATGATTTGGAACTTGTTAATTTTGTGATGGAGAGTAAGTAATGAACTTTTTTTTTAATAATGAAATGTTTTTGAAATAATGAAATTTTCATGCGGGCAGTTTTGAGCATGCGCATGCGGGCGGTGGATGCAAATCTAAAACTTTCATTCTCTTGGCCTTACTAACTGTAGTGTTAGAGGCATCACACACAATATCACTTGACATTGGATTCTAAAGGTAAGCCTAATTTAAATTTGGAGACTGCGCCTTTTCTTCTATCGCTCCACGCCTTTGGAACTCCCTCCATTCTTCACTTTGTGAAATTGACAGCATAGATAGGAAGTTAGGAACTCTTAAAACTCACTTGTTTTGGCAGATGTTTAGTGATTAACTTATTGGATGAGCATGAGCCTTTACGTTTTAACAGATATTTGGCGCAATATAAATGCTGTGGTGTGGATCATCATCATCAAAATAAAGACAACATGCATTTCAACTGAAGTTTTACCACTCCTAGTACCAATGAGGTCCAAACATTAACATGTATGGACCTCATAGGCGACATTACCCAAAAATATGGGTTAGACAATGCTGTTCTGATTTCCAACCCAAGACTTTGGTAAATGTACGCCTTAATACAAATTGGAGTTACGTGATATGACTTTCATTTGGTGGGGATACATTAAAAGTATTAATTAAGTAGTTCAAATTAAAATATATTATCATTAAACTTACATTTCAGGCCCTTTTTGTTGATTTTCGGTGAGCGTTCCACACAGCTGCGACGAGTGATCAACTCCGAAGTGATACGCGAACTGGTCAGCTGATCGGTCAGGTGATCGGTAGATTATCTTTTTGTAAGACGTTCATAATTTATGTAAAGCGTATCAATCTTCAGTATCTTGATTCCAAAGTATCAGTATTGCAGATAAATGTCATTATTGATTGGAATCAGTGGCGGATCGGGGGGGTGGGGGTGGGGGTGAGCATTTCTGCCCGATCCCCCTATTGAGATTTGTAGTAAATATTTTGGAATTAAATACGTTGTTCATATTAGTTATGCGACCCCTCCCTTATGATGATCACAGCATTATTTGTAATGGGGATATTTCGTTCATAATTATTCTTGTCTCTTCTTTCTCCTTTTTAGCCTTTTTTTGCTTGTTAAAACCTTTTTTCCTTTTTTTTTTTGGGGGGGGGGCTCGCCAAATTTTACGTGGGTCAAAATTACCTTCATTTTTTTAGTGACAATCTTTTTTTCATTTGTCCAGTTCTACGCGAGACAAAATTACCTTCGATCATTATTATAGTTAAAAACTTTTTTTTATTTTTTATTTATTTATTTATTTTTTTTTTTGGGGGGGGAGGTTGCCAAATATCACGCGAACGTTTGTCAGCTTTTACTGTTTTATTCGACTTATAATCAAATATTAAATGGGGCTTACCACAGTTTTTTTTTAAGTCAATTCATAAGAATATTCCTCCTCGGGATTTGAGCTTTCTTTCATGAAATATCAATTTTTTTCATGATTACCAAAAATACTTAAAATTTTTTATCGGTGTATGCCTATAAAGCTTTAGCTCATGCGTTGCGCCTGCCATATTTTAATGCTGATCAACTTTATGCTTTTAATGAATTCCTAAAAACAATAAATTCTCAGATCATCAATTTTGTCGCAATCGAATAATTCGATTGCGTCTCTCTATCAGTTTTGAATATTCATAAAAAATATCAGCTCGTGGTTTTTGCTCATAATATTTTGATTAGTAAATTCTTCTCTTATATAATCGAGTCGGATAGATAGATAGATAACTAGAGAGAGAGAGTTGGGGGGGGGGTCCCTCAGCTACTTGTCCTCGCTTATTTGTTATTATTTGTTATTATGCTCATGTTGTGAGAGCTTTGTGTTTTCACATTTTTTTCTTTTTCAACCTTTTTATTGTCTCGGAGCTTCCCTCTATTTCTTTACACTATAATGTAGTCCTGTTTCAATCATTGGCGGCGGAAGCCCCAAATTTTAGGAGGGGACAACCTAAAAAATTTTGACAAGCAAAAAAAAGGCTCTCAACCCAAACATTTTAGGGGGGACGTAGGAAAATAAATTGACAAGCAAAAAAAAAAAGGTCAACAACAAATTTAGGGGGGAACGTCCCCGCTTCCGCCGCCTATGGTTTCAATTCTTTTTTTGTTCTCATTTCAATGAAAACATCATTATTAAACTGACGTACATGTAGAAGACTTTATTACGAAATTTTGACATTGTTTTGTTTCATTTGTTTGGCTTTCTTTTTTTCTTCTCCTCATCTTCTTTTTCTTCTTACTTTTTCCCTTTCCTTATTTTCTCTTCAGTATTTCATTCAGGTATCCGCCAATTTATACAACACCAAGCATATAGAGGCGGATAATCAGTGAGGGAGCATGACGGTGTGCCGCTCTAAAAAAAAGGAGGAATATTGGAAGAAAAAAAAAGAAGAAGGGATGGGGAAAAAATAAAGAAAAAAAAGATGATGATGGCAATGACGATGATGAAAATTATCTTGGTGATGATGATGGTTGTGGTGACGGTTGTGGTGATGATGATGGTGATGCTAATGATAGTGGTGATGATGATGATGACGAGATGTAATTTTGTTATTTTGTCTTTGAAAAAATTAAGTAGTGCAAAGTTGAATTCATTTAAAGTTTATTATGAAAATAGCAGAAAAAAAATTGGTATGCGTTCGAGGAATATCCATCCCCCACCAATCTTTTTCAAAGGTAAGATTTTTTTTTTGCCCGGGGGGGCCACTTCCATTCACGAGTGGATACCATGCGCGACCATGGGGTCTCGAAAAGCACCCTAAACACGTAATTTCCATATTCTGAAAATGCACCCCTTAACAAGTATTGGCGTGTGAAACCCTACCCTTAACAAGTATTGGAAACAAAACGATACTCTTGGCAAATATTCCCTGAAATGAACCCCTAAACAAGTACAGGAATGTTTTATTGTTACGGGTCCTTCGGTCGTCGGCTTTACCTTATTTGGTTTAGTACGACCCCACCTTCTACACCTCGCGCAAATCGGACTCTAAACACGAAGTGTTGGAGCAAAAAGGACATCCTTTATAAAACATTTTGATTTTGTTTTATCATCCCCGCAAATTAGACCCTAAACACGACGGTTTTCCTAGCGAATTAATAGATACCCTTCGTTATTTTTGTGTTTTTGACACCCTTATCACGTTACGTAGGTAACGTGCCCTATCGTGAAAAGGACATCCTTTTTACGTTTTCTTTTTGGTCGCGCATGGTATCCACTCGTCAATGTAAGTGCCCCCCCCGGCCCCCGGGTTTTTTTGTGACGGCGTAGGCCTTTGCAAGCAGCTATTATTATGGTAAAAAAGTAAATGAAATGTCAAGAAATACATGATAATGATTTTTATGGTACATTTTAGTAGGCCTATATCAATTCATACTTGTTATCAAAAAGAAAAAAGTGGGTCGTTACGGACCATTAAAAATGGGAAATTTGGGCATTTTATATTTAGGATAGAGCAACTGCTCGTTATAGACGTCACAATAAATCAAGCATTCTAAATTCATCAACTCCATTTTTTGTCAAATAACACCTTCATCGATATTTTGAAATGATTTTTCTCATATTTTCATCATCTTTTTATCAGGGTGAAATTCCCCTTTAATTTACAAAACAGATTCGCAAACAATATCAATAGTGGGAGGCAAGGGTGGAAATCTAAGGTAGGGGACCAGGGGCTGGAAAACAGGCAAAAAAAAAACAAAAACAAACTAACAAAAAAAAAAAAAAAAGGAAGGTTTATCACCCCCAAAAGAAGGTCGTCTCGTCCAAAATACATGTTTTACTTCGATTTAAATGATGTAGGCCTATTTCTTTCCATCATATATAAAAGAACAAAAATAGTAGGGGGACATTTGATAATGTGCCCCTACTATTTTGGGTTAGGGGGAAGTGTCCCCCTGGGATTTGCGCCCATGTGGGTGGGGGGTGCTGCACCCCCTTTCGGAATCATTATGGAACAGTGTGATTTCGATCTCATACCTATAAAAAAAATAGAACAAAAGAACGCCTTGACCACAGGCCAAAATGCCTAACAATTTTTCCGCGGCATTAACAACTCTCGTAAGGGGCGCTCCATTTATAAATAGAGTTGCATGTGTAGCTGTCTATGGCAACAGAATCCATCGCAGAATTGAAGCCAGAAGCGTGGGAATTTGGTAGGTATGTGACAAAAAAAATGAAAATCCTCAAATCTCAATGAATTTGGTATCATTTGAAAGCCCTTAAAAAGACCTTTCAAATGATACCAAGAACTCAAATTTTCATCAAGAAATTATAAAGTTATTCCAGTTTAAGTCGCGCATATTTATCCAAATTTGTGGTCATTGTCTTAATGTAAAGTCAATGGAGTGCATAACCGATTTTTGTGACCATTTTGTGACCATTTTGAACCCAAGTCTTCAACGGGCTCTAACTTCTTTGTTTTTGAGCCCTTTGAAGTAAGTTAGGTATCAATGGAAAGGTGAAAGAAAACTCAATTGATGTGTAATCATTTCACTTGGTAATTTTTCTTCTTATGTGTAAAATAATTTCTTTTAATTAATTCTAATTAATTATGCAAATTACAATTACTCGCCTCTTTTTTTTGCCAAATGAAAGTAATAATGAGAGATAATTTGTATATAATTTAGTTGGCATCAAAACAGCATCATGTAGATAATTTCCTAAATGAATTTGTTTAAAGTATTGTTTTTGTAATTTCTAATGTATTTCTTTGTTTTTCTGATATAAATTACAATTAGCTCTTTTTCAACTTTAGTATTGTGTACATGTATGTATGGGGTCTTTTTTTACAAATGAAAAATATTCCTTTTGTACATGTACTTTGTATGGTATAAAAATACAAGTGTGCTTTTCTGATGTATTTGATTGTTTCACCAATTCTTTATGTATTTTATTGTTTCAACAATTTGTTTATAGATGGATAATGTACCTTTCATTTTGGAGACCGTGGGCATTCGATTACAATTTTTTTAAGGAATGAGCAGCAGAGTCTGAGGGTGTAAAGATGTAGCATTGCATGTAATTCAAGTATCAAGAAGGAAACATAAAAATTAAGCTTTAATATATGCATTTCTTGGATATGTATGATTACAACAAAGGCCATGTTCGAGCACTCCTTTTTTAATGAAAAATAAGTTCATATTCTAGCGTGAAATCACTGCACATAAATAAAGCTCTGAACAGCAACAAAAACAGGCATCAAAGCTCCAACACTCAAAACAAGAGAACAAAAGTGACACAAAAACTTATACAAATCCCATCCCCATTTCAACTTATGAACACAACCCTCCCCCCCCCCCGGCACCCTTCTTGAAAAAAAAATAATAATTATAATAAAATAGAAAAAAATGAATAACATAAAAAAAATAGACAATAGAGCCATGTGGAAGTGAAATATTTCCTCTGAGAGTGAAAAATTAAACAACAAATTTTTTGCATTTTAATCATGGGCGGAAATTGGCCCCAAAGGTAGGGGGACGCTGGCATCGGTGGCGAAAGCCAACAGTTTTAGGGGGACCACCAAATTATTTTGATAATCAAAAAAATACACCAAAGGTTATCAACCAAAAATTATAGGGGGACGCAGAAAACTAAATTTGACAAGCAAAAAAAAAAAAGAAAAGAAAAAAAAAGGTTATCAAAAAAAAAAAAAAAATTGAGGTGGGGGGATCGTCCCCCACCTCAAATTAAGGGGGGGGGGTACACTTCCCCCAGCTTTCGCCGCCTATGGATGCTGGCAACTCTGACAAGTTAAAAAAAAAGTTTATCCCCAAACTGTTGTAAGGTCATTTTCACCCCAAAAAGTTTGACCAAAAAAGAAAAAAAAGAAAGAAAAAAATGTATTATTGTTACATGTCCCCCTATTATTTTGGGTAGGGGGACGTGTCCCCCTGGGATTTCCACCCATGAATTTAATTTTAGAAAAGTCAACATTGATATTCCACTGTCAAAAGCAAATCCAGTTTCCAAATGAAACGATAATCAACCACCTAGACTCTTGAGTCACATAACCTTGGGATGATAAAATCTTTCTGTGACAAATGAATGTATTAAAATCAATATCAGAATAATTATCTACGGTATAATGACAGAGATTTCCCAAAAAAGGCACAACATAATCATCAAGTAAGCAATTTACGATCTAGTTCAATCCAGCATGAACGACTCACTATCGACCGCTCCCATCACCCTGCCAACCGCAGGCGCATCGGGCAGCTCGACTGACGAGAGACCGGCTGTGACAAGGGTAGCATCGCCCTGCCAACGGCAGGCGCATCGGGCAGCTCGACTGCCGAGACCGGCTGTGACAGGGGTAGCTGGCATCTCTTATATCTGGACTGCGCAACGTCAGAATCGCGTAAGTTTGGATTTTTTGATAATTCAAATATATTTCCAGTCAAATTGTATACCTAATCGGATTCTTGTTTTACTTACCATTTAAAAATTTCGAACATTTACGCGTCCAAAAATTTGATGAACTTTCAAGCTCCGATATCCACACTTTACAGGCGAGTATCCACATTGAAACTTATATGTACAGAAAGAGCACATCTTCAGCTGTCTGTTAAAAGGCACGAGATTGCACCTACTATGTGCGCATGCGCATTAAACCCCATTTTCAATGAGCCGCCCAGACAGAGGCGATGCCACTCATAGCAAAACCCGCGCGAAAACCGTGCCACCAAAACCAGCGCTCGCGATGCCCCGTATTCGCACATAGCTAAATTTGGCAGAAAATTCAAGAAAAGAACCGGTGAGTACCGATTTAAGAGTAATTATATATTCATTAACATTTATTGAATCATAAGAATAAAGATTTTTTACGGAAAGAAAGCTTAGTTCTAAGCTAGGGCTGCCCAAATGCGCGTGAGTGGAGTCTCAGTTTCTTAACACGGGTAAGTATTGCGGTGTCGCCTAGAGTGAAGTTTTACGACGTACGACTGTCTTCAAATTTTTAATTATTTTTTTTGTGTGTTCTTTGACTTAGAAATACCAAACGTGATTACAAATTTGTCTTGAGACTTGAGTCTGAGCTTTATAGCACTGTTAATGATATTCTTTTAAATAGGAATGAAATAGGTCTTGCAGGTAAAATTAAAGAAAAAAAAGTTGTTCGGTCTTGCCAGCCACACACATCGCTACGCATGGGACCGAACTTGTTTCTCAATCTCAGACTCGATCTCGAGTCAAGGCATTCATAATCATATGATGTACATAATTATAACAACATTTTAAAAGCATTTCATAGCATGAAAATGGCATACATACCTGTGAATCTGTCTTGGTCAACTCAGAATTTACATTTGACGATGATGGTGACAACATATTGGTCATTTTTCTCTCTCTTGTGAAGGGATTTTCAAGTTTGCCGCTGCTTCACAGTGCCAGTACAGTGGCCGTGTTTTCTTTTCTGTTCAATTCTATCTTCCTCGATCGAGAGAGGGCGTGTACAAAATACCATACTATACAGTGCGTCCCAGAAAAAACGAAACCGAGATTTGTTTATCATTACTTAATCATGAATAAAATAGACAAATGACCTACCAATTTAAAGCTTAGAATCTCCTCTTTCATCTGATATTACTTAGGTTATTTCTTATTCACGCATGAGTGAGCAAAAACAATATGAAGAAAGGATACCAAAAAACTCATTTGGCGGGGGTATCTGGGTTTCGAAAAGAAAACCACATTTCCGAAAAGTTCAATATCTGCTCTTTAATTTGGTACCTCAATTACAGAAAATGGTCAAGAAATAAAAAAGTTCTGTTCATTTGAAATAAGGCTTGTATTTTCACCGGGTTCCCACAGAAGCTAGATCGCATGGTGAACAAAAGGTTTAACGGAGTGTCGAGTGAGTTTGAACGCCAGCCTGGAGAACCTCTTCATTTTATGAAATTATTGAAATTCAAGCCTTATTTCAAATGAGCAGAACTTTGTTATATCTTGACCATTTTCTGTAATTTAGGTTTTGAAACCCAGATACCCCCCGCCAAATGCGTTTTTGATATCCTTTCTTCAAATTGTCTTTGCTCACTCATGCCTGAATGAGAAATAATCTAAATAATATCAGATGAAAGAGGAGATTCTAAGCTTTAAATTGGTACGTCATTTGTTTGTTTTATTTATGATTAAGTAATGATAAATGATCGCTAAATCTCGGCTTCGTTTTTTTCTGGGACGCACTGTATATCGGGTATTTTGTTTTACCTGTTGAACATATACAGGGGCATCGATTTTCTATTTTGTACCATTAATTGTTACAAGAAACAGTCGCATTGTCTTATCCCATGTATGTAGCCTATTTCATGGAACTTGCCCTTAATCAATGCTTATTTTTCATCTCTTTCTATATTACATTTCTCAATCTTAATTTACCTTTCCATAGGCTAAATTTAGTTGCACTGAGATTTGGGGAGCCATAAAAATATATGAAGATTTTTTTTGGTTTACTTATTGTTTTTCTGAGCGAAAATGCCCCCTTTTGGAAAAATTTGAATCTGTTCCTGCCTCTTTTTCCCCAATTATAACAAATAGTAAGAGGACGCTGGTTTTTATTGGTTTTTTTACAGGTTTTTATAGAAAAACTTATAGGTTAGCCGAGCATTTCAGTAGAAGACGATAAATATTACGGTTATCCCTCCAACTATTCTGATCAATCATGGATGTTAGTTTCGTGAATGATACTTAGAGGGGGGGGGGGTCGATTGATATGTGAAGATTACCTTGTTATAGCTACGTCGTCTTCCTTTTGTATTGTTATATCGATACACCTAATTTAAAAGCGGCGGCGCGTGCCAATTAATTTCATAATGCAACCGTTGCAAAAAAAAATCATTATTAGGACGTCGGATTAACATTATTTTTTTTAAGGTGATTATCTGAATAATTGCGCCGCCGCTGATATGTTTTGATTCCATTTTGATTTTTCAGTTTTTTCTGAACAATACCAATAATAGGTATTCAAAATTTAGTTCCGAAAACTGTTCTTCCAGCGGGCCCTGTTATTATTACCCCGGCTTTATATAGCTGGGCAGTGTATAGGCGCTCAAGGAATTAATCCTACCGGGTAGTTATTAACCTCACCTGGGTCGAGTGTAGCCATAGGCGGCGGAAGCGGGGGGGGGGCGGGGGGGGGGACTGGCTCTTAATTCATGATAATAATATAGGGTATTTATATTGCGCACATATCCACTCTGTTGGTAGTCCACGTCCTGGACGATTTTTACTGATTGGGCAAACCATAACCAACACACACACGCCCGGGCCCGCGCCCTCCACTGATTCACTTACCCCCAGTGATTCACCTTACCCACTGATTCACTTTCCCCGAAAATGTTGTTTCATATGACTATCAGGGTGTGTGTATGCGTGTACTGTTATGGGGTTGTAGTGTGCTGGGTGTTTGCAAGGAGCCTTGGTGTTTGGTAGTCGTGTCGTACAAAATAACAACAGTCCAGGAGGTGGACTACTCTGTTGGGTGCTCAAGGCGCTCCTATATTACCCGGCTAAGCTAGGCGTTCATGGCGCACACAACACGACCCTCTGTTTCAAAGTCCGAAGACTAATCCACTGGGTCACAACGCTCCACAGGCGGGGGTGCGCATGCAGGCCGGTGAATGACTAAAATGGTGTGATGAACCAGGGGACAATCCCCTGGAAATCAGATTGGTACTAAAATAAAGAAATTCCCACCCCCCCCAAAAAACACACATCTTGATTTTAGAGTGATAACCTTTATTTTTGCTTGTCATTTTTTTTTCTTTAAAAAAACCCGTTCCGTATCATGAGGTGTGGAGGGGGGAGGGGTCTGAAAACGTGAGCAGCGGCGCTATCGCATATCCTAGTCTGCAGGCCCAGACCTTTTAATTTCTTTATTCGATTACGAGTAGTGCATAATAAAGCAGAGTCTGAAATAGTGAGACTAGATTCACCTCTCACAAGGCACTGTTGCTGCCTCTTTTAGAGAGAGAGAGAGGTTTGGAGAAGAAGGGAGCGGGAGACTCGATCAGACATGAAAATCGTATTTGATTCGAGTCTCTTTTTAGCTTGATCTTCAGACCGGTTCAGACAGCTCGCAGACTACGCACTGATACAAGCATTCGTGATGTCTGATGAATCGCTAACTTATTTTCGAAGGATTTAGACTACCCATTTCTACACGGATTGATGCTATTTTTACCTCAAGATGACAGATATAAGGATAGTTCCCTTAGGTTTGTATATTATAAGCCGATCTGTTTATATTTGATTGATAGTAATGTTTTTTAACCGTGTTACTTTGCCGATTATTTCTTTGACAGTCCCATGTATTGTCATCCTTGTTTGTTAAAATAGATCAACATTCACAATGAACTACTACTGCATGCCACTCTAGGCGACAACGCAATACTTACCCGTGTTAAGAAACTGGGACTCCACTCACGCGCATTTGGGCCGCCCTAGCTTAGAACTAAGCTTTGTTTCACGAAAAATTGAATATTCTTATAATTCAATACATGTAACTAATTAGATTAGTACTGTTAAATCGGTACTCACCGGTTCTTTTCTTGAATTTTCTTGAAAATTCCCACGCTTCTGGCTTCAATTCTGCGATAGATTCTGTTGCCATAGTCACATGCAACTTTATTTATAAATGGAGCGCCCCTTACGAGAGTCGCTAATGCCGCGGAAAAATTGTTAGGCATTTTGGCCTGTGGTCAAGGCGTTCTTCTGTTCTATTTTTTTTATAGGTATGAGATCGAAATCACAGCGACTATTCACACTGTTCCATAATGATTCCGAAAGGAGGTGCAACACCCCCCACCCACATGGGCGCAAATCCCAGGGGGACACTTCCCCCTAACCCAAAATAGTAGGGGCACATTATCAAATGTCCCCCTACTATTTTTGTTCTTTTATATATGATGGAAAGAAATAGGCCTACATCATTTAAATCGAAGTAAAACATGTATTTTGGACGAGACGACCTTCTTTTGGGGGTGATAAACCTTCCTTTTTTTTTTGTTAGTTTGTTTTTGTTTTTTTTTTTGCCTGTTTTCCAGCCCCTGGTCCCCTACCTTAGATTTCCACCCTTGCCTCCCACTACTCTTGATATTGTTTGCGAATCTGTTTTGTAAATTAAAGGGGAATTTCACCCTGATAAAAAGATGATGAAAATATGAGAAAAATCATTTCAAAATATCGATGAAGGTGTTATTTGACAAAAAATGGAGTTGATAGAATTTAGAATGCTTGATTTATTGTGACGTCTATAACGAGCAGTTGCTCTATCCTAAATATAAAATGCCCAAATTTCCCATTTTTAATGGTCCGTAACGACCCACTTTTTTCTTTTTGATAACAAGTATGAATTGATATAGGCCTACTAAAATGTACCATAAAAATCATTATCATGTATTTCTTGACATTTCATTTACTTTTTTACCATAATAATAGCTGCTTGCAAAGGCCTACGCCGTCACAAAAAAACCCGGGGGGGGGGGCCACTTACATTGACGAGTGGATACCATGCGCGACCAAAAAAAAACGTAAAAAGGATGTCCTTTTCACGATAGGGCACGTTACGTACGTAACGTGATAAGGGTGTCAAAAACACAAAAATAACGAGAAAAGGGTATCTATTAATTCGCTAGGAAAACCGTCGTGTTTAGGGTCTAATTTGCGGGGATGATAAAACAAAATCAAAATGTTTTATAAAGGATGTCCTTTTTGCTCCAACACTTCGTGTTTAGAGTCCGATTTGCGGGAGGTGTAGAAGGTGGGGTCGTACTAAACCAAATAAGGTAAAGCCGACGACCGAAGGACCCGTAACAATAAAACATTCCTGTACTTGTTAAGGGGTTCATTTCAGGGAATATTTGCCAAGAGTATCGTTTTGTTTCCAATACTTGTTAAGGGTAGGGTTTCACACGCCAATACTTGTTAAGGGGTGCATTTTCAGAATATGGAAATTACGTGTTTAGGGTGCTTTTCGAGACCCCATGGTCGCGCATGGTATCCACTCGTGAATGGAAGTGGCCCCCCCCCCGGGCAAAAAAAGAATCTTACCTTTGAAAAAGATTGGTGGGGGATGGATTTTCCTCGAACGCATACCAATTTTTTTTCTGCTATTTTCATAATAAACTTTAAATGAATTCAACTTTGCACTACTTAATTTTTTCAAAGACAAAATAACAAAATTACATCTCGTCATCATCATCATCACCACTATCATTAGCATCACCATCATCATCACCACAACCGTCACCACAACCATCATCATCACCAAGATAATTTTCATCATCGTCATTGCCATCATCATCTTTTTTTTTTCTTTATTTTTTCCCCATCCCTTCTTCTTTTTTTTTTCTTCCAATATTCCTCCTTTTTTTTTAGAGCGGCACACCGTCATGCTCCCTCACTGATTATCCGCCTCTATATGCTTGGTGTTGTATAAATTGGCGGATACCTGAATGAAATACTGAAGAGAAAATAAGGAAAGGGAAAAAGTAAGAAGAAAAAGAAGATGAGGAGAAGAAAAAAAGAAAGCCAAACAAATGAAACAAAACAATGTCAAAATTTCGTAATAAAGTCTTCTACGTCAGTTTAATAATGATGTTTTCATTGAAATGAGAACAAAAAAAGAATTGAAACCATAGGCGGCGGAAGCGGGGACGTTCCCCCCTAAATTTGTTGTTGACCTTTTTTTTTTTTTTTTGCTTGTCAATTTATTTTCCTACGTCCCCCCTAAAATGTTTGGGTTGAGAGCCTTTTTTTTTGCTTGTCAAAATTTTTTAGGTTGTCCCCTCCTAAAATTTGGGGCTTCCGCCGCCAATGATTGAAACAATGAGGTAAAAAGGACTACATTATATAGTGTAAAGAAATAGAGGGAAGCTCCGAGACAATAAAAAGGTTGAAAAAGAAAAAAATGTGAAAACACAAAGCTCTCACAACATGAGCATAATAACAAATAATAACAAATAAGCGAGGACAAGTAGCTGAGGGACCCCCCCAACTCTCTCTCTCTAGTTATCTATCTATCTATCCGACTCGATTATATAAGAGAAGAATTTACTAATCAAAATATTATGAGCAAAAAGCACGAGCTGATATTTTTTATGAATATTCAAAACTGATAGAGAGACGCAATCGAATTATTCGATTGCGACAAAATTGATGATCTGAGAATTTATTGTTTTTAGGAATTCATTAAAAGCATAAAGTTGATCAGCATTAAAATATGGCAGGCGCAACGCATGAGCTAAAGCTTTATAGGCATACACCGATAAAAAATTTTAAGTATTTTTGGTAATCATGAAAAAAATTGATATTTCATGAAAGAAAGCTCAAATCCCGAGGAGGAATATTCTTATGAATTGACTTTAAAAAAAACTGTGGTAAGCCCCATTTAATATTTGATTATAAGTCGAATAAAACAGTAAAAGCTGAAAAACGTTCTCGTGATATTTGGCAACCTCCCCCCCCAAAAAAAATAAATAAATAAATAAAAAATAAAAAAAAGTTTTTAACTATAATAATGATCGAAGGTAATTTTGTCTCGCGTAGAACTGGACAAATGAAAAAAAGATTGTCACTAAAAAAATGAAGGTAATTTTGACCCACGTAAAATTTGGCGAGCCCCCCCCCAAAAAAAAAAAGGAAAAAAGGTTTTAACAAGCAAAAAAAGGCTAAAAAAGAGAAAGAAGAGACAAGAATAATTATGAACGAAATATCCCCATTACAAATAATGCTGTGATCATAAGGGAGGGGTCGCATAACTAGTATGAACAACGTATTTAATTCCAAAATATTTACTACAAATCTCAATAGGGGGATCGGGCAGAAATGCTCACCCCCACCCCCACCCCCCCGATCCGCCACTGATTCCAATCAATAATGACATTTATCTGCAATACTGATACTTTGGAATCAAGATACTGAAGATTGATACGCTTTACATAAATTATGAACGTCTGACAAAAAGATAATCTACCGATCACCTGACCGATCAGCTGACCAGTTCGCGTATCACTTCGGAGTTGATCACTCGTCGCAGCTGTGTGGAACGCTCACCGAAAATCAACAAAAAGGGCCTGAAATGTAAGTTTAATGATAATCTATTTTAATTTGAACTACTTAATTAATACTTTTAATGTCTCCCCACCAAATGAAAGTCATATCACTTAACTCCAATTTGTATTAAGGCGTACATTTACCAAAGTCTTGGGTTGGAAATCAGAACAGCATTGTCTAACCCATATTTTTGGGTAATGTTGCCTATGAGGTCCATACATGTTAATGTTTGGACCTCATTGGTACTAGGAGTGCTGCATGCAAGCTGCACGCGTGTATGAGCTGAGAGTCTGACTCCTGAGCTCGACAAGTTGATCAGTTACTACTGAATCAACGTGGTATAGTAATGCCATTGATTATTTTGTTTTTTCACAATTTGATATATGAATTAGGATATTTTTTTCTATTTTCACTCTCGGGCCCAGGCCATTTTTTTCAGGGAATTATTTTTGCAAATTTGTTTTATCAGCATTTTTTTTTTTTTTTTTTGGGGGGGGGGGGATTCGCTAATAAGCTAATCTTAAAGTGACAATTAACACTTACGATCCTCTGTGAAAATCTGATTGAAAGATGGAACAAATTTACAAGCCAAAAAGTGTTCCGCTGATTGGAGGCCAAGTCAATCTTGACGTTTATTAATATTATGCCATATAAATAATCAATATAATGATTGTGAGCATTAACGGAAAGACAAGGCAGCCAGCTCGATGTCATTCAAGCTTCGTAAGTCAAGTCTTGAGTTCCCACCTGCAATCTTGTCCAGGGGCCGGTAAAACAAAGAGCTCTTAGCAATGATGTAGAACATTTTTTGAGCAATTGATTGCATTGACTACAATGTACAGTCGATCATGAAAATCAAGCGTATGATTGATCTCTGATTTTCGTGTTAAGGGAACTAGATGATGCTTTGTGTTGCTATAAAAATCATTTAGACAATATAATTAAGGGTGTGTTTATGCTTCCATTGTGAGGACAGAATCGGCATTTTCAAACGTCGATTCAAAACGCCGATCGTAAACGTGGTTCTGGGAGTGCTGTTTATGCTTAACTTTTCAGAGGCGAAATCACTATCTCCAGCTGGCTTCGCAGGAAAGCGAGGTCAAACTGGGCGCGCCCTTTTTCGAAAGTTTTTTTTTCCGAGTGTGGTTATTACGTTGAGATAACATGGAGCAATGTATTTGCCCGCGGATTTTCATCTCGCCGGAAACATGTACCAAATGACGTCATTTAAACACGCTTACGATCGTGGTTCTGTTTATACTTCCCCAGAAAGCCTGATTCTGGTAAAACGACGTTTACAAACGCACCTATTTGTGAGTTTACGATCAGCGTTTTGAAACAGCGTTTAAATGAAAGTAAGCATGGACGCAACCGTGTTTTGGACTAATCACGTTTGGAAACACTGATTCTGGCCTGAAAAGTGGAAGCATAAACACGGCCTGAGATATAAGCAAGACTCCAAAGAGTTTAGAATATCCTTTTAACCTGTTGACTACAAATACATGATTTTCAGTTTGAGTTGGCAATGATGGTACTAGTATAATAAATAATCATATTATTTGACATTAATTTCCAAAGGGGCTGGTCAGGATGTTGGACGTAGCTGTATTCTTCTGACGATAGGAAGTAAGAATATCATGCTGGATTGTGGGATGCATATGGGCTTCAACGATGAAGTGAGTATACCTCCTCTCCCTCTCCCCATTGTCTTTTTCTTCTTCTCCTCCTTCTTCTTCTTCTCCTTCTTTTTCTTCTTCTTCTTTTTCTTCTTCTTTTTCTTCTTTTTCTTCTTCTTCTTCTTCTTCTTCTTCTCCTTCTCTTCTTTCCCTTCCCCTTTTCCTCCACCTCCTCCATTCAATCATGAATATTCCTCCCCCTGTTTTCCTGTATCTTTTCTTTTCTTACCGTCCTCATTTTCTTTTTCTTGCTCTCATCCCAACTGTTGGCTTCTTTCCTTAATTTTGATGTTTCCATTTTGTTATTCTTTTAAATTTGTTCTTATTACTATACGTGGGTATGTTTGATTGAAAAAAAAGGGTCATTGTTGTCTTTTAGTATAAATTGCCTATTTCCTTCTTTATCTCACTTTTTTTTATAGTCTTTTATATTTCGTTTACCATCTTTTCCCTTCTTCTAAACATTTCAATTTCAATGTTAATTTCTTACTATCATAATTTCTTGATACTCTGTTCTTCAGATGACCAGCCATCTCTCAGAATTAATTTTAATTTTGAATTATGTGTGTTTTTAATTTTTTCCCCCTAACAGAGAAGATTTCCAGACTTTTCCTACATCAACAAAAATGGTGGATTGACAGACCATCTTGATGCGGTTATCATTAGGTATTTGAATAGTTCTTGGAATATTTTTAATGATCTTTATTAGTTTATTTATTCATTATTTTTATTTGTTTCTTATAAATAACATATTTATGTATTTACTGACTTGTCTAATTATCTATGTGTACATATTAACACAAATTTTATTTAACAACTAGACAGCATGGGCCTTTCTGACTCAAACATTTTAATCATTGTCATGTGTTTGAATCCCACCATGGCCTAATGTCCTTTGGCAAGATGTTCATTCAGACTTTTCCACACTCCACCCAGGTGTTCAATTTTTAACCAGGGGGCTGTTTCATAAAGCTGTTCGTAAGTTAAGAACGACTGGTGATCCTTTCTTACCCTATACCATTGCCAATAAATGTACCATTTACCACAAGAAAGGATTACCAGTCATTCTTAAAGTCGTTCCTAACTTACAAACAGCCTTATGAAACACCCGCCAGTATGCCTTGCAGTTGAGTCTTGAAACTCTTGTTGGAATGCTTCCCAGGGAGTTGAAAAAGTGCATACATTGTTTGCAGGCATGCCAGGAACAGATGACCAGGTTGAAAATAATTACAATGCAAAGTGCTCAGAAAGGCAAAGTTTTATGCACTATATAAACTCGAATTTGGTTCAGTTGGTAATGCGTCTGCCCGTCAAACCAGAGGTCGTGGGTTCAAGTCCAACCTGCGCAGATGACTGCGTTGTGTGTAAACAGCTCTCCCCTGTTCCATAGATGAAGGCAATGTTTGAGTGGAAAACACTCCATCCCTCGGATAGGACGTTAAATGGAGGCCCTGTGTAGGGAGAGTCACCATCTTTGCACGTTAAGAACCCACTGCACTATTCGTGTAGGAATAGGGGGAAAACCCAGTGTAGTGGTCCACCTGCATTCCCCCAAACAGTTTAATATCGGGAGGATAGACCTGTGCGCCATTGTGATTCAGTTTGCTTCCCAGGCACAGGTGACGCCAAGCAAATGATAATAAATATTTTTTTTTTTACAAGCAGCCCTGTATATATTTATTACATTTCTGCAAAATAAATTCTGTTCTCCATATGAGTTGCTTTTCATGTTTTCTCCCTCCCAGCCATTTTCATCTTGATCACTGCGGAGCCCTCCCTCACATGTCCGAGATTGTCGGCTACGATGGACCCATATACATGACACAGCCCACCAAGGCCATCTGCCCCATACTCCTCGTAAGTGTGCCAGCCTATTGCGGCAATGAATTATTCATTTCACTTTTCTATCTTCAAATTGGCAATATCTATGTTAAGTGTTATTTTTTTCTTCCATTCATTTTTATTCAATATATAATATTTTTTGTATAAGAATTTTAAAAAAAGGAAATTTTGATTAAAAATATCTCAAGGACTTGAGAATTTTCAAATTTGCAACAGAAAACCAGAGTTTGACATTTGCATGATGTTGCCAAATTAGAGATGATAGTGACTTTTTGCCTTTACACATTTTTAAAAGCATTGAATGATGAATCTAAGAAAATGATACAATAATAAATGGCACAGCATTTATTGACCCTTGAAAATATGTTTTCTTATCTTGCATGATGATTTTGTTGACAAAATGTTATATCAAAGATAAATGCCAGTGTTAATTATTAACTGTGTGATCGTTTGTCAGCTTAGATTTTATGATTTCAAAAAATTTAGTAAGTGTAACTGTACTAGATTAAGATCCACAATAGTTACACTTATTCTTGGTTTTACAAATTGTCTCATGATGTCAGCATCTATGGCGACTACTTTCATTTGTATTTTAACCTAAAGGCAGTCAGTACCTGTGTGTTGATATGTCATGTTTTAACTTTTCAAATTTTATTTATTCTTTTAAATAGGAAGACTATAGGAAGATAACCGTAGAGAAGAAAGGAGAAACCAATTTCTTCACCTCACAAGTAAGTATAAAGTTGCCATGAAAATGCCTGCTCAATCAAGATATTCAACCAGTATTAGATGATCTTTGAAGGTTTCCATGGTTGAGAGAATATTGGAGGGTGTTTTTTTTACGGTAAACACCATGTATGTAGTCCTGAAAAGGACTGTTTGTTATTCTTTCTTGATTGTATGTTTTTTTTATTTTTTTATTATTTTTTTTCATTGATTTATTTTATTTCTTTTCTTTCCATTTTTCACATACAAGTCAAAAATACATAAATACAATTACAAAAATGAACAAAAGTAACGACCTTACATTTGCAAAGATTGGGCAATTATACAAACAAAATACGATACTTATATCATCATTTTATAGAACTTAACATTCGTAAAACCATGGGTATTCGTGTGTATGTTAAAAAAGAAAGTTAGCTCTGAAAAGAACTGTTTGCGACGTCTTTATAACCAACCTGGTTATAACCCCAAGTTTTTCAAGTGGATCATCATTCCTGATGACGACCAGAACACGCTGGTCGAAACGTTTTAACAGTTGTTTTCAGAGCTAACAAACAATCAAGAAAGGATAAGAAACAGTCCTTTTCAGGACTACATTCATGGTGTTTACCGTAAAAAAACCCACCAATATTCCACCAGTATTTCCTTCTAACACAGCGATACAACCTAACTCTTTCTACGCATACATCGCACCAATGCACACTCGGTGCCACGCGAATGTCGCATTACACGCTCACGCAAACATTCCATTGTTTCCCTCCCCAATAATTCAGCACAGAGGGGTTCATGGCCCAGCACACTGGGTGATTTCAAGTTCAGTGTTGACCTTTCGGTGTTGGTGTGAGGTCAATGTTTACAGGATTATAACACCAAACATAAAATGAAGATGGTCCTGAAAAGTCACTCACTAGTTGTTTAGATGTCAATAGTGTGATCTGGATCAATTTTACAAACTCTGAATAGGTTTTGGAGCTAGGGCAAGCAATCCAAATTCCAACACTAACGCCAACACCGGACTTGAAATCACCCACTAAGTTAATTTGACTTGATATTTTGAAAAAAGTACATAATTAATACACTGTAATACAGTGCATCCCTCCTCTCCCCAAAAAACGTCCCTCTGAGATATGGTAGTATTCTCTATTATAAAACGGGTTCAAGGATGTAGCCAATGGTGAGTGCGTATCCAAGTCACATGTTCATGCTTTAATTATGCGCAACCTTCCAGTCGTGCATTTTTCGTGCAGCACTGTGCATTTTTTGTGCAGCACTGTGCAATTTTTGTGCAGCATTAGTTCCAATAGCACGTAAAAACTGATACGCGTTCAGTAAAAGAGGCCGGCTAGGCTGGCTAGGATTTTGATGCGCTTACTTAGTCGCGCATAGTAGATACGCATGTGATGTCATAATTGACAGTCTTGTGATCTCTTCGTCTGTGCGATCGTACACAAGTTGGAGGGATTTTAACAAGATTTCCATGAAAAATTCATTTTGCCGATCCGTTTTATAAAACAATTAATGCACATGTTAAGATTCGTGATGTTAGTGACGATGCGAGCAACTCTCGGGCATTCACAATATTATGCAAAAGCACTCGGCGCAAGCGCCTCTTGCTTTCGCATAATTGTAAATACCCTCGAGTGTGCTGCTTCGTCATAACACACTCATAAATGTGCATTAATTGTATATGAAATATACAGGACCAGGGGCCCATTGCAGAAATGGTTGCTATCAATTGCAACTCAAAAAATCTTGTGCAACTTGATCTCCAGCCAATGAAGCACCCGTATTTGGGACTTGGGCTTGATATTTTGACTTGCATTTAAACGCAACTCTTTCTGCAACAGGCCTCAGAAAGCTCATTTCATTTTCTAACTTCTATGAAAATTTCATCGGTCTTGCTTCAGTGATTTTGAATAGACATTGTGTTATGTAACAGTGGTGCATTTCAGCCCATTCAAAGTTTGCTGCACTGATGTATTTCCGCCGTCTCTAGCATGTTTGCCCTCATTTCAGCCATATATCAGAGGAACATTTTTTGGGGGACATTGCTGTATACATTTAAACAACCAGTAATATATTTTCTACTGGAAATATAAGTATATTTATATTGTTTATGAATGATAATATCAAACGTATGAATATGGTATTATTTTGTATGTAAGTGTTTTTTATTGATATTTGATAATACCATGTTTTTGTGATGTCGAATGGTACCCGTTTGATGGATATACACATGATGCAATGGTGTGTTGGCTCAGATGGTAGGGCGTCCGTCTCACAACCGGGAGGTTGGGGGTTCAAACCTGCATCAGACCAAAAGACATTAACAAATGGCAGTTACTGCTACCCTATTTGGCATTTAACAATTAAAGGGATAGAGCCTCGTCGATCTGGCCCAATTGGGCGAAACAAATTTTCGGAGTATTTAATTTCTGATGTATATTTCGAGCAATAAAATATTGATTGATTTTGAGGGCTTCACTGATTTTCATTTTCTTAATTGACCTCTCTTTCAATCCACAGATGATCAAAGAATGCATGAAGAAGGTGGTGGTGGTGAATTTACATCAAATCATTCAGGTAATTGTAATAATACAGATGACAAGAGTTGTTAGGAAGAGGGGAAGGGGTGGAGGAGGAGAGTCAGGAGGGGTACATGTAATGTAGGAGGTGGGGGGAGAGGGTAGGTGGGAGAGGCAGAGGAGGTGGGAGAGGCAGAGGAGGAAATGAAAGATTCAGCAGAATTGCTAGAAGTATTTGAATAGTGTATAAAATCCTATAGGATTTCACATTATTTTTGTTTAATGTTGTAGCTAATCTGATCTGTTCATGCACCCACACGTACAGTGGCGGACCGTGACCCGGAGGAGACAAAGCATTTGAGGGGCACAGCATTGAACTTACAATGCAGTGCCCTCCTCCAATGCTTTGTCTGCTCGGGTCGCGGTCCGCCACTGCACACGTATATTATGTTATCTGTATTTCCATAGCCCCCCGTTCCCTCTTTGCGTCGGAATAGCTCACTACTTATTATTATCATTATTATTAAGGAAATGAACATGGAGGAGTACATGTAGGAGAAGACTAGAGTCGGAAGGAGGAGGAGAACAGAGGAGGAGGAGAACAGAATGATGAAGCGATGATAATGATGATGGTGGTGGGGATGATAATGAGATGGTGATGGTAGTGGTGATGATCCTTCCTAACAAGCACTAATTAAAACTTACCTGTTCAATATGTTAATCCACATAAAATAGGGAAAGATTGTACATCAGTTAACCCTTTCTTCATATTTCTCCTTTCACAGCTAGTTCATTTATGATTTTACTAGTAATAAATAAATAATTACTAGTAATAGATATATGTTTATTGTATGTTATGGAAACATCTTTGGGGCTATTCCGCGGTTACTCACGTTACATTTGGAGACACCTTGACTCATACCTGGAGCTGTAACTCCATTATTATTGATAGGAACTAAACATCTCCGTATCACAACAAAGTACACAGTCTGACTATCCTTTGTATAAAAACAAAACTTGGGAAATTCTATTATGCTCCTGGCAAGTCTTTGGAATGTGTCGGTTACTCACGTTACATGATTTGGACCAACCTGTGGAATTGCCCTTTTATACCCTTATACAGTAATTATCCTATGTTTTATATTTATACTGCATCAGCAATTTTAATGCAGGTATTGTGGTACTTGCAAATATTTTGTTTGAATTTCATGAATATGCATGTAATCGTCTTTCTTTCTAATGCGCATGAAAATACCCTTTTCTAGTAAGCATGTCATATCAATCTCTATTCACATATTACTGAATGAAAATGATCATATAACAATCAATCTCATTCATTTGATAATATTACCTTTGCAGGTGGATGACGAGTTAGAGATAAAGGCTTATTACGCCGGTCACGTGCTAGGGGCGGCCATGTTTCACATCAAAGTTGGGCAACAATCGGTTGTATACACGGTATGTCGTATTGCATGATCTCAAAAGTATAGATCTTCCAAAAAGTAAGAACAATAGGCGCGAATTCGCAAAGGTGGTTTCGAAAACGACCGGTTCAACCCATAGTTTATGCAGATTTCCTGTATAAATTAGACTCCATTTATTGAGTATACTAAAAACTGTCCAATACTGATGTGCGCCTTTATCACATTTGCTCCAATTATGACGGCTGTTGCCATGGTTAAGCATGCTATTTTATTCATGAGTCCACCGCTTTGAATTAATGAGTCCACTCTTCAAAACAGTGGACTCATGAATAAAATAGTGCATTGTGACAAAAGCATGTATCAGTATTAAACATGTTATATACATGTATATGCTGTAAATGAAGTCATTGGTTTTAAAAACCACCTTTGTGATTTTTTTCGTACTCTTTGACTGGTATCCACAGGGCTCACGAATGTCTTCAGGTGGATTAACAAGAACATGAATGTCGGGGGCGTCGTAGTCTAGTGGCTATGACTCTCGTCTGTTAAGCAGAGGGAGTGGGTTCAAATCCAATCTCTGGCATGTTTTCCTCCAGCCAGAAATTTACCCACATTTTGCTGCACTCAACCCAGGTGAGGTAAATTGGTACCTGGTAGGAAGAAATTCCTTGAATGCCTAAGCACCTGAGAAAGGTAGCCATGATAATGCCAATTAAGCAGGGCTCACTGGGGGAACAGTTTTCAGAACTGAAATTGTTACAGTGGGTAAAATGTGACATTATTATCATTATTAAAACAATTTACGATCCTTCCAAAACCAGTGAGCAAAGGTTTTGTGATCTTTTGCTGCGTATATAGATCTTGATCGAAATCTGCCATTACGTCAAAATTCCCTTTGAAACGATACCACAGTTCGGATTGTGAATTGCGGTGTTGTACCCCATTTTCCATTTGGATCTCAGTTTGGATTGCGAACTGCGGTGTTGTACCCCATTTTCCATTTGGATCTCCTAAAAACCATTTCCAAGCCCTTATCAGCCGCGCTTTGCCAAGTAATCCATGGGTAATCCCCGCTGTCTCAATTTCACCCCCACAGGCCAGTATATGAGCGCTGAGTAAAGGACGAAAAGATAAACAACAGCTGTGCTATTACGTAAGATTTCTCTGCCTGTAGTAGGACCTTCGGAATGAAATTATTGTATTCCATATTTAATCACATTTTCAAAGGCATATTGTATTCAGTACCCCAATTTTAGTCCATTTTCAATTTCGAACGAAGAAAATCGACCCCGGAATAAGGAAAGTAAGCGAATAAAAATGACGGCATGCTTACAGGGACCGCACTCAGCGCTGCGCATGCATCCCATCGTGTGTGGTCCCCTGCTGTGACTGTATATGCCGGGCTGTTGTTTTATCTTCAGACCAACGTCAAGAAACAGGTGTTTTTGATATTTAAATTGCTTTCTTGAGGCAGTTACGGCTGGAGAAGAGAATTGATGAGAAGGGGAACTGGGGTATAGTGTTCTCAAATGGAAGTTTTTTGTCATGCCATAATGTGATGATAATTGTCCTTGATTTTACATACTTTCCCATGAAATCAATGTATGCTGCAATTACATGTGTACCGTCGAGGGAGTTTATTTGTCTTTGTTATTTGTCTTTACATTGTTTTACAGGGAGATTACAATATGACTCCAGATAGGCATTTAGGGTAAGTTACACTTGTTGTAATGATCTCAAAATGAATTCCAACTGAGTCCACTATTAAATCACCAGCTAATTGTATAAATAAACGGAGGCCAATGCAGAGCTGCCAAGTACTTATTTTCCGTTTTTAGTACGGAAAATAGAGAATACTGATGGTTTCATGCAAAATACTGATTTCTAAAGTTTCAGTTTATGTGTTGTCCTATGATATTCCTGTGAAAATACCAATTTCCTCACAAAAATACTGATTTTCAGCCTTGAAAATACTGAAATGTTCTTGTTTAGGTTGGCAGCTCTGCCAATGATCTTGTTTGAAGATGTTTAATGGCTGAGAAATTAGGAAATAAATAAGTATATCAGGGGCCCCGTCTTACAAAGAATTACGATTGATCCAATTAATCATAACTCTATGGAAATCCATCAGTGTCATAATTTTTTCTACAGGAAATTTGCATAATGTCCTTTGTAAACAAAGGAGAACACACCGAACTGTCAAGAATTCAATGAATTTATGGATGTACATTCATATCTAGAAAAAAATTGAGCAAACATGCATTTTATATGTTGGCTTTGTTGGCTTTCCATAGATGCGATTAATCAGATCAATTGCAAGTCTTTGTACGACGGGCCACTGGTCTTTTCCAAGCATTACCAGTTATTAGTCCAGTTTCCAAGCAATTATAAAGCACAGTCCCACATGTAGTGATCTGTGTTAGTGATCCTCAATGTGTTCACTTTGTATCTATGATTGCATGATTTCACAAAATGATGTCGGTTATGAGAATATACATGTATAACAATATGGCAGTCCACCAAGATTTTTACAGACTTTCTCATGAAATCAGTGTTTACTTCTACTACATGTACTTGAGTTAAGCTTTCAAAGGGAAATCTGTATTTCATCAAATTTTGAGAATTGTGAAACTGATTAAAAATTTTTCATTTCTTTTTAAAATCTCTGTTAGTGCTGCTTGGATAGATAAATGTAGACCCAACATCCTCATCACAGAATCAACTTATGCGACCACAATCAGAGATTCAAAGAGGTAAAATATATTTTTCATTTGAAATATTTCTTAATAATAATGATAATACATAATAAACTGGACTGACAGATGTCAAAGCAAATCCACTCTGTAGCATGCCCAAGATGTTTTTCAGTATTTAATTTGTTGATTAAGAAGAATTGAAAAAGAATGTCCCAAGGTATTTTTTTTGAAAATTCTGGAAGTTAGATATTTTGTAATGTATTGCGGAACTGTATACCACTTCCAATTTCGGTAATAATGATATAATTGAGTTTTTTTGCATTCTACATCTGACCCCCGACTTTGTGCCATTTTTATTCAAACTATGTCAGCTCAAATAAAAGTGATATTGATGGTCATATCTGTGACTTATGAATTTTTAAATATGTGCGTTTTATGTTTTAGGTGTCGGGAGCGAGATTTCCTGAAGAAGGTGCACGACTGTGTATCGAATGGAGGGAAGGTCCTTATACCTGTCTTTGCATTGGGTCGAGCGCAGGAACTCTGCATACTACTGGAATCATATTGGTGAGGATGAGACTGATAATGATAAAAATAATTACATGTTTAAGATACAAACTAGCAGTGTTAGTAGCACCACTTCAAATCTTCAACTTGTCATATCTGGCCAGTTTCCAAACCCATAATTCTGAGTAATGTAGTCTTGTAATAGCAGCCCACTTGAATGATAATACACAAAGTCACTTCTCAATACTATGTGGTAGGATTTGAACCCATGACCCTTAGATTAAAAAGCTCAGCCTAGAGAAATGTAAGGCTTAGAAGAATGCACTGATACTATAGGTGGTTTCAAACTGCCTTGATCACAAGAATCCCTGTTAAATTGCAAGAACTTTTTTAGGCCCCAAAAATATCTATTAAGTATTTTTGCATTCACACTGCCCCAAAACATACTCTTCGGGATAAGCTCCTGAAGTTACCAGCATACAGTATGTCTGATAAGCACGCAAGGCGCGAGATTAAAAATCGCTAGCTCAGCAGCCACCCACGGCGCCCGTGCCAAACTACACGCTGGGCTAAAAGTTCCTGTAATTTGATTTTGCACTGCCAAAATACCTGCAACCTTGGAAAAATCCCCACAAACTTTCTCATACTTTTGACAAGTACCTACTATTCAGCAGGTATTTTCTTTCAGGGAGATTACGCATACCGGTAATTTGCTTTCACAATGCCAAAATTACCTGGTATTTTCTGATCGGGGTAAATTTCTCGACCAGAAAATATGGAACTGACGAACTTCGAGGCGGTCTGAAACCAGCTTAAATGACAGATTTATCTTATAGCCTAACCTTGATTGGAATATATGAAATCATGATGTAATACTACAATTTCATATTATTTTGAATTTGTTTTGTATTCTCTAGGGAGAGGATGAATCTGAAAGCACCTATCTACTTTTCTACTGGACTTACAGAAAGGGTAAATATCAGGGCCCTGTCTTATAAACAGTTATGATTGATCTGGGCCGCGTCTTACAAAGAGTTACGATTGATCCAGTCAATCGTAACTATGGAAATCCATCAGTGTCATAATTTTTTCTTCAGAGAAATTTCCACAAAGTCCACAAAGAAGAACACTTAACTTTCAGAAATCCATGAAATGTATGAATATACATCATATCTAGAAATTACTTTGAACAAACATGCATTTTAGATGTTGATGTTGCTGGCTTTCCATAGTTGTGGTTGATTGGACCCATCGTACCTCTTTGTAAGATGGGACCCTTGGCCCTGTTGTACAAAGAGTTACAATTGATCCGATCTATCTTAACTCTATGGAAATCCATCAGTGCCATAATTTTTTCTACGAAAAATCTTTTTATGCAAAGAGAAGCGCTGTGAATTTTCAAAAAAAACAATGAATGCATGAATATACATCACAGCTAGAAAATATTTTTAAGAAACATGCATAATAGATGTTGACGTTGCTGGCGGTCCATAGTTGCAATTGATCGGATCAATCGTAACTCTTTGTATGCATGCAGCTTTCAACATCGATCATTTATAGATGAGCTATTATGTTTACCCATGCTATATTATACAGATATTGACTGATGGGGTGTGTAATATAAACATTCTTTGGACCGCCGGATTTGTATTTTCCCGAGGAAAATATGATCATGAAGGAAAATATTAATCCTTTTGGTGGTCCAAAGAATGTTTTTTTTTACACATGCCATCAGTCAATATCTGTTATATTAGATAGCCTCTAATGATGAAGATAAAGTTAGGCCTAACGATGCGTGCAGCATGTTTATGATATTCGCAGTGATTGATTAAACTGGTATATATCTAACGTTAGATCTTGATTTATAGATATCTAAGTAACGTTAGTCTAACGCAGTGAATGACCCTTTTCTATTCAAATCAACTTTGTTTAGGCCTAGCCCTAGATCTAAGTTCGAGCCCAGTCCAGGTCCAGGACCCAAGGCAGGCCGATAATGCATGGTAACATCTAATCCACGAGAGGGCGCCATACACATAGAAAAATATATTCATGGACCGGTTGGTCAATATATTCATCGAAGGTGGACCGGCTGGAAAAATGCATTGATGTCGATCATATCACGTGACGCGCTATGGACCAATCGTGCTTGGCTATCTGTCTTGGCTATATAATGTAATCAATGAGAAATTGTGTTTAGAATCCAGTCTTTATGAATTGATTACTGCTACGACAGGCAAACCTCTAAGATGCTCATGTCAGTGACCATTATTTGTGCATGCTCTAATTGTATCTAAACACTGACCTATTGGAGTTGATATGAATATAAACCTACCAAATGTCACAATTTAATCAGAAGATTTCGGGAAAAAGGCACCAGAATTGTGGAACAACCTACGTCATATCAATAACAGATTTCAACAGATTTAAATCTGTGTAATAAAAACACACCTTTTAAGAAGCACATGTATCAGCCCAATACAAAATAAAAACAATTACTCCACACGCATAGAGACTATTTATATGGTATTATGCATCTATCAGGGGCCGGGGAACGGTTTTCAAAGTGGGAGGGGGCCTGACCATGCTAAAAATCACAATTATATGATAATTTTTATGTTTTTGTACACGATTTTGGAAAAAAGTGGGAAGCCCCCCCCCCCCCGGTTCCGCGGCCCCTGTCTATAAGAACTGAATATTATTATTATTTTAAGATCCCATAAACTCTGAATGTTCCATTTTGTAGAATTTTGAAGAAATGAATTTTACATCATTGACTATTGTAAATCATCCTTTGTTTCATTGTATTGATCCACAGGCAAATCATTATTATAAACTCTTCATTACATGGACAAACCAGAAGATAAAGAAGACATTTGTGAAAAGAAATCTCTTTGAATTCCAACATATCAAGGTAAGATAATCATGAAATACTTGTTTTAACGAATTCTTTGATAATAATGACATCACATTTAGATGTATTTTAACCAATTCTTTGATTATAATGATATCACATTTAGTTGTGTTTTAACTAATTCTTTGATAATAATGATACCACATTTAGTTGTGTGTTAACTAATTCTTTAATTGTAATGTATCACATTTAGTTCTGTTTTGACTAATTCTTTGATGATAATGATATCACATTTAGTTGTGTTTTAACTAATTTTCTGATTGTAATGTATCACATTTAGTAGTGTTTTGACTAATTCTTTGATAACAATGATATCACATTTAGTTGTGTTTTAACTAATTCTCTGATTGTAATGTATCACATTTAGTTGTGTTTTGACTAATTCTTTGATAACAATGATATCACATTTAGTTGTATTTTAACTAATTCTTTAAATCTTATTTTTATATATGTTTTGATCCTTTGGCAGACAACAAACTTGAAAAATTCATACATATCATTGGAACATCAGAAAAGCCACCTGAAATAATAAAACATACAGTTTTCACAATAGAGTTGGAATGTAATGAATGGAAATGTAGACCTCTGCTAGCACACCCAATATGCCAAACACCGCACTAGCTCCACACCACACTACCTACATGACCTCAAGTACCAAGTGGTGAAGTTGATTTGCATAATAAAAATCAAGTACAGCTCCTTATAAATAGATCAAAAGATTTCAGGGCAGAGGAAAAAGTAGTTAAAATATTTCAGGGGCACTTTAACAGTGTGTTTGAATCCCACTGTGGCCTATCATCCCGTGGCAAGGCATCAATCCACATTTTGCCACTCTCAACCCAGGTGTTTAATGGGTACCTGGTAGGATGAAAAAGTCTAAGTAGTATATCTAACAATTGAATCTTAGAACTCTTGTTGGAATGCTCCCCAGGGAGTGGAGAATGTGCAGATATTGTATGTGGGCATGCCAGGATCCAATGACTGGTGTCATAATTATACCGTGCTTAGAGATGTCATACCAATTAAGAGCTCTATAGAAGCGGAAAGTTATTATTATAAATCTCTTGGGCAGCCTCCATCGTTGTGGACTGCATGTTCAATTTCCATTCATTATATTCCAACTCTATTGTGAGAACTGCATGTTTTATTATTTAAGGTGGCTTTTCTGATGTTCCAATGATATGTATGAATTTTTCAAGTTTTTGTCTACTTTTTTGTTCTTTTGGTTTTTTTTAATTTGAAATAAATACTTGAATTGAATTGAAAAGTAAAGTAAAAGTGAATTGCTGCACATGAAAGCAACTCAAGAATCTGAAAAATAACAGCTGCGGAATATGGTAGCCAGGTTAAAAGAGGGAAATATTAAATTCTGTATGCTGAAATGGTGAATTTTCAGGAAATATTTTTGTAATTCACAGCCGTTTGATCGGGGGTACATCAACAATCCCGGGCCGATGGTGGTGTTTGCCACGCCCGGTATGCTCCACTCCGGACTCTCACTTCAGATCTTCAAGCAGTGGGCTCCGAACGAGAAGAACATGCTCATTATGCCGGGATACTGCGTGGCGGGGACGGTAGGCCATAAGGTGCTCAGCGGACAGAAGAAGATTGAGATGGAGAATAGACAGATGGTAGGATGCTTTGTTGCTATGGTTACAGGATGGTGATGATGATGTTGTGAGGTTCATGATGCTGATGATAATTATGATGTGATGGTTGTGGTGGTAGTAGTGATGGTGATAAGAATGGTGATGATGATGATAATGATGTGGTGGTGGCAGTGATGTTGATGATAATGATGGTGGTATTAGTGATGATTAGGTTGATGATGATGATGGTGATGATGATGATTATGATGTTGATGATAGAAAATAAAGCTTATTATACCAGGCTACTGTGTAGCAGGAACGGTCGGGCAAGATTGAGATGGAGAATAGACAAACGGTAGGATTGTTTGTTGCTTTGGTGACAAAATGATGATGTGATGATGATGATGTGATAGTTATAATGGTGATGATGATGATGACAATGATTGTGATGATGATGAGAAGATGGTGATAATTTTCACAATAATAATAATTACAATGATAACGACGTCTATGTAGTATTGATGATAGTAGTGATGATGGTGATGACTAACGCTAATACATTTGGTGTCACATGCCAGTTCAATATTTCAGCAGAGATACAGGTAGGAAAGATACTTTCATCTTGCTCAATGTAATGACAGTATGTAACACATATTTTTCTAAAGAACACATTCATTTTAATCTTTGTCTTTTGCTACAGATTGATGTAAAGTTATCAGTGCAGTATATGTCCTTCAGGTAAGTTTTCTTTAAATCTCAATAGTACTGAGAAAGAAATATTGGGGGAAGATGAAATGAGAGGGATTAGTAAAATCAGGTATTATGTTACCCTTACAGGGGTGTCAGAGTTCAGTTTTTAAGCTGATTTCAGCTATTTTTTTCTTTGATTTTCAGCTTAATTTCAGCCTATTGTAACTAACCTCTGTACAAAAAACTATGGGATCTTTTTCAATTTCAGCTCTTTTTAGTTATTGTAGCTTACCTCTGTACAAAAAAATATGGAATATTTTTCAATTTCAGCTCTTTCAAGCTCATTTTACTTTTCCTTACATCCCTGTCATGAAAAATGCACAAATTTTTTTTTTATATCGGGAGGGAGGGGTTGATTCAGCCCCACCTTATGATCTCGGCTGTTGATTGCAATGAAAATTGGTATGCACATTACCCATGGCATAGTCTATATACCATAAGATCCAAATCTGTTAAACATTTCATTGCTAATTAATTATTCTAATTCATGTGTAAAATCAAAAGTTTGCTCTAATTAACTAACTAACTAATTTGGCAAAAAAATATTTCCGAGTCAGATTTATTGACAAAAAATGACGAGGGGTCTGAATCACCAACCCCCCCCCCTGTCTTATTGCATCTAATGGGTTAATCTATTAACCTATACTGTCTTTTCAATTCAGTGCCCATGCTGATGCTAAGGGTATCATGCAGTTAATCCGAATGTGTGAACCTAAGAATGTCGTTCTGGTTCACGGTGAGGCCGGCAAGATGGCATTCCTTAAAGAGAAGATCTGTAAAGAATTCAGTAAGTTGGCAACACTTCTCTTGTGAAATTTCTTGATTGGCAGACATTTACATTTTTTGGGGAGGGGGTTTTGGTGGATAGTCCACTCAAGCTATTAATCGGTTGATTGTTTTTAGTATGAGTGGTAATAATATTGATGATAATATTAAAAAATGATGATCATGGAGATGATGATGATGCTGCTGCTGATGATGATGATGGTGATGATGATTATAATGATAACAATGATAACGATGATGATAATGATGCTGATAACAATGATAACAATGATAACACAAATAACGATGATGATGATTATAATGATGCTGATAACAATGATAACAATGATAACGATGATGATGATTATAATGCTGATAACAATGATAACGATGATGATGATGATAACAATGATAGAGATGATGATGGTGATGATAATGATGATGATGATGTTAACCCTATCTAGGCCGGGGTATTTTGGGAGTTCCTATGGCCGGGGGGGGCCTCCCAGGCCCCCCCCTAAGATCTCGGCCGTCGACCGCGCGATCGCGCCGAAAATTGGCACGCGGGTTGTCTGGGACATAATCTACAAGATTGTATAGTAATTTATTTCATGCGAATCGCTATTAAGTGATTATGCTAATTTATGCGTAATTAGTATGCGAAATCATACTTTTTCCTCTAACTCCCTAAATAAAGCTCCAAATGTACTAATTTTTGGTATAGAAACTCTTTGTGGTGTCCTTAGCAAGAATACATGAAAAAAATTGTGATATCAAATCATTTTCTTATGTATTATATTGTTTTTTGCAATTTCTTATGTATTTCTTTGTTTTTTTGACCTTTTGTTTTTCATTGTTTTTTCAATGAAATTTGTTGGGGACTCTTCTGTGATCATAAAAATCATAACATGAATAAATTTAGACTAGCAAAACTAAAAATAATCATACATTTATGAAGTTTGGTTGAAAACACAATTTGCATTGACTTTGTACACGAAATCACGTTTTTGAGCAATTTTCGGTCTGACATGCACTTACATAATGTTGCGTAATTTCGGAACCACGTACCCGGGTGACGCAAAATTGGTCTCAAAAGTTGCGCAAGACTTGAAAGTAAAAAGTCAGCGAGCGGCGCGGTCAAAAAATTTTGCACGGCGAAAATATTGCGCAATTCGTTGAGGGGGGGCCTCCGAGGCCCCCCCGGCCTAGATAGGGTTAACAATGATGATGATGCTGATGATGATGGTGATGATGATGGTGTTTTTGATAATAATGATAATGATGATTATGGTGATAATGATAATTATAGTGATGATAAAATAATAATGATAAAGGAGATTAATGAAAATAGTATTGAAGTAATAACCAAAGAAATATAGCAATCACTTATACAAAGATAAAGGGGAAAACTAATCATTACAATCTTTACAGTACGAAGTTGCAATTTCAAAACAATCAATTAAAAGTTTTAACTTCATCATCATAATGATAGACTAAATGAACTTTCATTCATATATTTTATTTCTCTGCCTCATTGTACAGAAATCCAGTGTTACATGCCAGCCAATGGAGAGACGATTAATATTCCTTGCAAGACGAATCTGATGGCAGATGTTTCATTGGGATTGCTGAAGAGAAGCGCTTCACTTGCAGGTAATATGGAAAGAGAGTGAGAGAAAAAGAGGGGGAAGGGATGGAGCAAGGGGAGGGGGAGAGAGAAACAAGAAGACCGTGAACATTCCATGCAAGATTGATCTAGAGGCTGATGTCTCATTAAGATTTCTGAAGAGGAGTGCTTCTCTTGCAGGTAATATGGAAAAAAAGTGAGAGTGAGAGGGGGGACGAATGGAGGGGAAAGGATGGGGGGGGGAGAAGAGAAGGACTACGAACATTCCTTGCAAGACGAATTTGATGGCAGATATTTCACTGAAATTGCTGTAGAGAATTTCTGACTCTCAGACATGGGCTGGTAGTATTGGAGAGAGAGAGAGGGGGGGGGGGGGGGGGGGGGGAGAGAGAAAGGGGAGAGATGATTAACATTCCTTATTATGAAACAGATGCGACCTCTCCATCTGTGCAACCCTAGAAAATTTGCAGGGATGAAAACAAACTTTCCACTTTATATTCATTCAGCCAACCCATTTCACAAAACAAATAATTCATATTTTCAAATTTGTGATGTTAGTGATGAAGCAGGCAACCTGTGTATTCACAATATTATGCTATTTCACTTGGCACTAGCGCCTGGTATTTGTCGCATTATTGTAAATAACATAGAGTGTCCTGCATCGCCACAAAATTCCAAAGTATGTATTATTTTATTATGAATTACTTCACATCTACTAGAGATGTTAGTCCACAATCTAAGGTAGATATCAACTTATTGTGGTTAATTCTGTAAGTAATAAGGAGGCAAGAGTATATTTCAATGCTTTCCTCTATGTATCACCCGCATAGCAAGAGAGGACCCTGGGAGTGTTTGTGTATGAGGTCAAGGCCAAAGGTCATTTCAGATGAATGAATCATGCTTTTATCTTTCTGAAACACCACCTGGTGGGAATATGAGATTATATGCCAATTTTTTTTGCCATTTTTTTCATTCATCTTTCATCTTATTTAAAGATAAATGCCAGTTGTGGTAACGATCTCAAAGCGAGTCTAAACAGAATCCAAGAAATTGACCATCCAAGTGTTATATGTATAACTAAAAAATATGTGCCAATTGGCTCTTGAAAAAAGTGTAATTGCTGAGAAATGAGCAAAATAAGCACAGAATTCCGTAACAGGTTGGGTATTTTTCCAAGCAATATTAATGCACTGTCCCAGATATACCTTTTTGTGTTAGTCATCAGAATTTTCGGTTTTCAGCTAAGATTTCATGATTTCACAAAAATGGAGTGGATTTCAATGTACATGTACATGTACCAGATCTAGATCTATGATAATATGGTGGTAATAAGCCTTGATTTTAAAGGCATACCAAGGAATAATTTTCCTGGTATCGCATCGCAATTTGCTCCACATTTTTGAAAGACAGCTATGCATAAACTCTTTGTATTTAACTGTACATTACTTAGTTGATGGCTTCTCTCTTATGACCAAAAATGCCATTCAAATTTGTAAAGCAAAAGTATTCCCTGCTTACTCATGAAATAATTGTTTGCTGCAACTACTTTCTTTTACCTTTAACACTAGGCATGACCATGTCAGGACTCCCAGAATCTAAGAAATGCCATACGATGCATGGAGCACTTGTCATACGAGATCAGGTAATTTCTAGTGTTGAATCATGGCTAAATATTGATGTTTTTTGTGGGTCAACCAGCGTGCTGGAAGGCACTTGTCACTAGGACTGATGTATGTCTCTCGTCAAACATTTCCCCACAAAGATAAGATAAGATATGTATTCGTCTTCGTTTCTGCACATTCATTTGGTCATACAAGTGTGATTTCACATTCAACAAGTGCAAATCAATTAATTATAAACCATTGTTACAGTAGAAAAAGAAACACAGCATATAAATGAATTACGTATTGAACGAAAGACAAGGAGAACCCTGAAAAAACAATGCTTGTAAGGCTAGGGTCTTCTTTGTTTCAAGTACATGACTAAATAGTATTCAGTGCATACATATAATATCTTTAAAACTAAAAAAAAAAAAACTCAAAAAGGTTAACCTGACCAAGAAGCAAACTTTGATTTCGATGTCGTTTGGCATATGGGAAGTGCTGGGTAGAAGTGTTACCCATGCAAAGTGGTGATGGAATATATGCATGTTAATGACCTCATTTGCATATTTCTTCTGATTGGCTCATAAGAACAAAGGTGAAACCAACCACTCTCCATAGCTTGACTTCGACACTGGAGTGACACCCACAGGTTACTAGTGTATTTCCTGAATATAGCAAGCACAAAATTCACGAATTGTCAAACTCTAATTTTTCATTATTTTTATTCACTCAATTTATACTAAAGCATAAATTTTGAAGAGTGTTGAAGATTTTTTTTATGGACAATATGGTCCCATGTGCTCATATTTGTCTTTGATCTCTGGATATTTATTTGATACTGTAGTCCTTTGTATAATTTGTAATTGTGTTTTTTTCTGGATACATTTATTTAATTTGGTCCCATTCATTCAGTGTGTGTTGCTTTTTGGGTACACTTATTTGATGCCATGGTCCAATGTGACAATATTTGTGTTTGTTCTTTCTTGATACACTCATTTGATATGTTACCATGCTCTCGTATTTGTGTTTGCTTCCTGGATACTATGGTCACATGCATTTGCTGTGTGGATACTGAGATTTTTACTACTGTCCCGTGTATTCATATTTGTGTTTGTTATAGAGGATACAGTTAGAGGAGCCATCTAAAGTCATGCAGCAGCTCGGCCTGGTTGAACATGATATCAGGTTCACCTCTACTGTATCGACGTCGGCCTCATCCATGGAAGCACTTACAAAGAAGCTCAAAAGGTCAGTAGCCATATGCTTTTCATTTTTCTTGTATTTACAAGGGGGGGGATGAACTTGCATAAAAGCAAAATAGTTTTTGTGTTGTAAGTATGTTTGTGAGGATCATTTCTAAATAGCCAGAGGTACTTTTTAAGATTACTCCATCAGTGATAATTATTGCATTGTCGGCTTGCGTGATTATGTATGAAATCATTATTATTATTATTGTAATCGTGAAAAGGAGACCGATTTATTACAAGTGGAGCGCCTCTGGCAGTCTCACCTGCATTATGCTATTCAATATATTAGCATTGCTGATTCTTAAAACAACTACAGAATAATCAATCACAAAAAACACCATTCATATGATGATAACATTGACGCTAAATGACATATGACCTTGATTGTGCGACCAAAAATTTGTGCAAGAAGATCAGTATGCAAATGACAGAATCTACAAAGTTTAATGCATGATGATAGATTTTCTGTGATGTGAGACTATGTTATTTAGCTGGTGATGTTTTGTTTTGTGTTTCTGTTCATGGTACAATGTTTAGGAGATTCCCTCATGAATCTGTTCAGCTGATGCCAGATGCCTCCATCATGATGGGATCAATATTACTTAAGGTAGGAGATGATGATGATGATGATTATGATGATGATAACAATGATGATGATGATAATGTTGAAGATATGATGGTGGCCATGATGATGATAAGGAGGATGATGATAATGGTGATGATGATGATGATGATGGTGATGATAATGATGATGATGGTGGTGGTAATGATTATAATGATGAAGATGATGATGATGATGATGATGATGATGGTGATGATGATAGTGATTATGATGATCATGATGACAGTGGTGATGATAATGATGGTGATGATGATGGTGATGATGATGGTGATGATTATGATGTGGTGATGATGTGGTGATGATTATGATGATGGTGATGATTATGATGATGGTGATGATGTGGTGATGATTATGATGATGGTGATGATGTGATGATGATTATGATGATGGTGATGATGTGATGATGATTATGATGATGGTGATGATTATAATGATGAAGATGATGATGATGATGATTATGGTGATGATGATGGTGATGATGGTAGTGATTATGATGATCATGATGACAGTGGTGATGATAATAATGATAATGGTGATGATGTGTTGATGGTTATGATGATGAAGATGATATTTTTAATGTTGGTAAAGATGATCATGATGATGGTGAAGAGGAAAGGGAGGAGAGGAGAAAGAAATATATGATAATAATGGAGATGGACATTGTTAAAGGTCATGATAACAATCACGGTGATTGTGCTAATGATGGTAATGTTGGTGATTTCAGAGACTAATCTTGGTGATTGTTGTGACAGCGATGAGAGTTGGCATGTTTCTGATTAAAAGAAATATATTTACAGAAATTACAGTTCCATCTTATCAAAATTTATTTTGTAATGAAGTGATATTTTCTACTAGTATTTGTTTCATTTTCCCTCCAGATGTCTAGTGAATCAGAAGAGAGCTTAGATCTACTCGTTTCATGGCCGTATCAGGTATGTATACAGAATTATGTTGAATCTTAAATGGTCTAGCCGAACCCAAGAAAAAGTTGATTTTAATGAAAAGAGAGACACCTTGTAAAAATCACATATTGCAAAGTTCATGGGAAATCAGTAGACCATTTCGTGGAAGTTAGCCCCCCAAAATATTCATTCTCTGACTGTTGTCATGGTTACAGTCAGAGGCCAGTTTTTCTAAGTCGATCATTAATCTTGAATTTAGCCAGTGCTGACTGTTCTTGGCCTGCCATACGAAGAGTTACGATTGATCCAATCAATCTCAACTCTATGGAAATCCATCCATACCATAATTTTTCTACAGCAAACAAAGAGAATCACACTGAATTTTCAAGAGTATGATGATGTATGCAGAGCCTATACATCATATCTAGAAAATATTTTGAACCAATTTACATTATACATGTTGATGTTGCTGGCTATCCATAGTTGTGGTTGATAGGGTCAATCGCAACGCTTTGTAACAGACAAATATAGATGAAATCTCCCAGATGGAACACATGAAAGTTCCGGGGCCATTTTGAAAGGCCCCCGTTTTGCCGATCTGCACATTTCTTGTACAAATAGAGGCAAATTCTGTTTTGGGCCAGAATGTATAAGTGTTTCATTATTTTTACCTTTAATGATTAAGCCCAAGTAATTTTATTCTGGTTATGATGGAAAAAGTGTCTCCAATGTTTTCCGTCACGAAACAATAAAGTACATGTAGGTGAAAACAAAAAATAACTGAGAATTTGTGTTAATACCGCCATTTAGTCTGCTGTGCAAACCCTTCACTCAAGTTAAAGGTCTGAATTGCAGCCTACTCATGCCTTGTGTACTAAGGGCCCTCCTGAATTGAAACAGCATGGTTTTATGTGCTAGTCGTTGTGTGGAAGACACACTTGTTGATGAAAGTTTCAATCAGGGTCTGTGCCTGCAGACTAGCTGCCATTTGTAAAGTAAATATTTATGTTAATATATGTTCATTACAGGTGTACTCTTTATTTGTTTAAATTTTATTTTATCACAGGAGGAGGAACTAGGCAGTTCACTTCTGAGTATGCTACATTCCCCCAAAACCTCAACAGTAGAATGAATGGATGTTATAAATGAGACGCCTTGAAGAAAGTTAAAGGAAGGAAGCAAGAAAAGTTAGTGACTACAGAGTATGCTTCAGTCCTAGACTTCATATTTGAGAATTGTATTTGTAATACTTCATGCATGAGTTTAATACTCTGTTGCATTCTCAAAAGAGCTTGAATACAGAATGAAGAATACATATTTGGAAAGAGATGCCTTGAAGAAATTTAAAGGAAGGATGCAAGAAAAGTTAGTGACTACAAATCATGCTACAGTCCCAGACATTCATATTTGTGGATTGTCTTTTTTAATACTGCAAGCATGTGTTTGATAGTCTTTCATATTTTCCCAAGAGCTTGAATACAGAATGTAGAATAATATTTAGAAAGAGACGCCTTAAAGAAATTCAAAGGAAGGAAACAAGAAAAGTTAGTGACTTTGAATCATGCTACAGTCCCAGACATACATATTTGTGGATTGTTATGCTTAATACTTCAAGCATGCATTTGATACTCTGTTCCATTCTCTAAAGAGCTTGTTTAGGAAGAGTCATCTCAAAAAGAAATTTGTTGGGTAGACTTTTATGTCACTCAGGCCAGATGACATCCCATTGAGATTCTATTTTCTCCACACATTGCGCTTCACCCGTGCAAAATCAGTGGGTGAAACCGCACTAGTCTGGACTAGACATATGACCTGACCAATCAAAATGAATCACTTACTAAGAGGTTGACAGGTATGGAGTATGCCCTCTAGAGATGAAGTGAGAGAAGGGTTTCCATAGTTCAAACAATGAATTAAAATGAATGCCTTGATAACAAAGTGGGACAACAGTTTTGAAACAACTTGTGGGAGAGTTGCAATGTATTAAAAAAAAATCTTTTGAGATTATATATCCCCCCTTCGAGTCTACCTTTATGCATGTTATTTGCCACAGCTTTTGTCAGTTTATAGACATGAGGAAAAATATCTTTCTCCACAATCAAGAATTTTACCAATTTTTGATAAGCTTTCCCTTGCAAGGTTGCAAGCTTCATCAGACTTTCTTTGTCGCTTTTGTTGTTGCTAGAACAGCCTGACAAGGTGTTAGATCATACGTGGAGGAGAGAGCATATTGTCCCGAGTCCGTATTCATGTGGAGGGATGGAGGGATGGGGGGTTCTGTCTGTCCAAATGTAGATAGCATTTCTAATCCTTCTGGTAGATCATGAAATAAAGGATGTCTCCTCATCTTTCCACACAAATCAGAATCTTTTCTGTGATATCTTGACAGGTTTAAAAAAGAAAATGCCTGGAATTTCTTTTTATTTCAATGGGCTATTGAGTCACATTTGAGTTGTTGTTTTTTTGAAAAAACTTAGTCACTTCAAATTTTGTTATATTTTTATAAGTTGACTGTATACAAATTCCTTTTTATCAGCATGTCATACCAAGTGTGACACTCATTTGGCCTTTACTGGAGCCTGTTTCATATATTTTTTAAACAAGAAATTTTCAGTAACAGCTTAAAGCTAGTGAAAAGAGTTAAGAGTCACACTTCAATTGTCATTTAATCAAATTGAATTGTTGGTATGAACTTGGTCTTTTAAACAAGGTTTTTTTTATAGTTCCAGGATCATTTTGTTACTCTTTCATAAACACATGTTAAAATGCAAGATATGCTTATGAAAACTTTTGCAAGATGAAGATCTAATTTTACTTGGCTAGACTCTGTGAGTTGGTTTATTTTCGACTATGATGGTTATAAATGGATTGTAAATAAACTTTGGTACTAAAACATCAGACGTAAACTAAAGTGGTTTGTTTGGTATTTTTCTGAGTCAAGTTTGCATTTATGAAATCTATTTGAATTCCTTTGTATATCTATTTAGCACATTGATATGGAATTCGGTATTAAAGTTGTCTGTGCTTAGCTGAATTGAAAAAAGAAGAAGAAATGGTGGTGGTTAGGAAAGGTATGAAAAAAAGTTTTGGAGGAAATGAAATATCATTGTGAGATTGTAGGAAAGGAGGGGGTTGCTGGGCGAGGGGAGAAAGAAAAAAAAAGGTGAAATGGGGGGGGGGGGCGGTAGAGATGTAAAGGGAGGAAAGGATAGAGAAAATTTTAAAAAGAGAAATAGAAGAATCGGGCAAAGGCGTACCAGAGAAATCAAAGAAACAGGCAAAGAAGAACCAAGAAAAGTGAGGAAGGGAAAAGAGTGAAGCGTGGAAAAGCAAGGAAGGAATTGCTCGAAAGGGATCGTAGGACAAAAAAGGAAATATTTGGGAGTGATGGAAAGGAAAGTCAACAAATAGTAGACAATTTTAAAGATAATACAGAAAATAAGAGAGAAATGAAGGTGGTTGTGAGGGCAGCGGAAAGAGAAAAGTTTGAGAGTTCAGAAAAAATATGTGAATTTAAAGCAGCACGAAAAAGATTTCTTACTTTGAAGTACAAATCTTCCTTTTGTCATAAATGTTATGATAAATAATGTTTTATTTACCCAGGGTAGCCACTTCAATCATACTGCTCTACCAGCGGGCCCTGCATAACATATATTATTGCCCTTCTCCAATCTAAAAGCTGAGCGCCAAGCAAGAAGGCAGAAGGTCCCATTTTTATAAGTCTTTGGTACGACTCGGCCGGGGATAGAACCCACGACCTCCCGATGATGAGGCAGACGCTCTACCACTGTCACTGAGCCACCATGATAAAGATGTTTTTTTCTTAATGCACTGTAAATCTCTCTTTTCACAATGCCTTTTCTCCTCTCTTTTCATCCATCCTTTGATCTCACAACTCTCACACTTTCTCTTCCCCATCATCTTTATTTCCCTCCCCTTCCCCCTCTCTCTCTGCTTTCCCTTTCCTTCCTGTTCTCCTATAGCACATAAAGATCAGTCCCCTTTAATCTTGCAAATATCAAGGGAATTTGCACAACTTCATTCCAGAGATATCGTTTCTATACCTTGGAGAAACGTCTGAAAAAACATTGGACAAGAAAGTTTCATCTCTCCCCCTCCCTTTCCTTTTCCTCTCTATCACCTTGCCCCCCCCCTTCCTTTCCCTCTCTGAATGCCCTTTTCTTTTCTCCTATAACACAAAATGCTCAAGTCTCCTATCTCTCTTGCAAATATTGATAAAATAATATTAAGGAATTCCCTCTTTGTTTCTCCTATAACACAAACATGCTCAAGTCTCCTTTCTCTTGCAAATATTAAGGAAATAATCATATTAAAGGAATTTCCTCTTCTTTTCTCCTATAACACAAAATGCTCAAGTCTCCTATCTCTCTTGCAAATATTGATAAAATAATATTAAGGAATTCCCTCTTCGTTTCTCCTATAACACAAACATGCTCAAGTCTCCTTTCTCTTGCAAATATTAAGGAAATAATCATATTAAAGGAATTTCCTCTTCTTTTCTCCTTTAACACAAAATGCTCAAGTCTCCTTTCCCTCTTCACTTCTCCTATAATACTAAATGCTCATATCTTCTTTCCCTCTTTGTTCCTCTTATAACACAAAATGCTCAAGTCTCCTTTCTCTTGCAATTATTAAGGAAATAATCATATTAAGGAATTTCCTCTTCTTTTCTCCTTTAACACAAAATGCTCAAGTCTTCTTTCCCTCTTCGTTTCTCCTTTAACACAAAATGCTCAAGTCTCCTTTCCCTCTTCGTTTCTCCTTTAACACAAAATGCTCAAGTCTCCTTTCCCTCTGCAATTATTAAGGAAATAATCATATTAAGGAATTTCCTCTTCTTTTCTCCTTTAACACAAAATGCTCAAGTCTTCTTTCCCTCTTCGTTTCTCCTTTAACACAAAATGCTCAAGTCTCCTTTCCCTCTTCGTTTCTCCTATAACACAAAACGCCCAAGTCTCCTTTCTCTTGCAATTATTAAGGAAATAATCATATTAAGGAATTTCCTCTTCTTTTCTCCTTTAACACAAAATGCTCAAGTCTTCTTTCCCTCTTCGTTTCTCCTTTAACACAAAATGCTCAAGTCTCCTTTCCCTCTTCGTTTCTCCTTTAACACAAAATGCTCAAGTCTCCTTTCTCTTGCAATTATTAAGGAAATAATCATATTAAGGAATTTCCTCTTCTTTTCTCCTTTAACACAAAATGCTCAAGTCTTCTTTCCCTCTTCGTTTCTCCTTTAACACAAAATGCTCAAGTCTCCTTTCCCTCTTCGTTTCTCCTATAACACAAAACGCCCAAGTCTCCTTTCTCTTGCAATTATTAAGGAAATAATCATATTAAAGGAATTTCCTCTTCTTTTCTTCTATAACACGAAATGCTCCAGTCTCCTTTCCCTTTGTTCCTCTTATAACACGAAATGCTCAAGTCTTCTTTCCCTCTTTGTTTTTCCTGTAACACAAAATGCTCAAGTCTCTTTTCCCTTTTCGTTCCTCTTATATCACAAAATGCTCAAGTCTCTTTTCTCTCTTGCAAATATTAAGGAAATTCGCACAATTTCTTTCTGGAAACCTCAAAGTTTGTATACCACAGAGTAACCCATAAAAACCTCTGGACAAGAATAAAACAACTTGTGAAAGCGATACTTCTTTTTGAGTTGCATTTTCTTTTAATTTCAAAGATGATAGAATGACAATGAATCATGTTTAACTACAAAGCGATGAGCAATAAGATTCAACGGAAAAAAATATGCTAAAATTGTTTAGAAATTCTCTTTAAACGAACAACGATTACAATATTCAAAGAATGGAATTAAAAACATTTATGATGATGCAAAAAATCTTAAATCTACGAAGAATTAACACACAATTTTCAACAGTATACATTGTTTTAAAAATTCTTACACGGTACTTTTATCTTAAAGTAAGGCTTACGAATTACAATTAAACGTGCGTTGGTTAGATATGTTTAAAATTCAAAGCAATTTGTTACACATGTATGCATTTGATGGAATACAAGTTTACTTTGGTTTAAACTGCACAGAGTTACAAGTAATATCTGATTTTGTACAGCGTTCTCAAGAAAAACCAGAATATTGACAAAACCAAATTTTATTTGAACGGAAAGTTGAATACGACTCCTCTATACTCACTCTTCAAAATAAAGAAATTTGTCTTCAATATAATCCATTGTCAAATACATTTCATACTGAAATAAGTGGAGTTTTGTATATATCTAAAGTATAAAGTACAACATTTTCTGCTGTTTGCAATGTGCAAAAATTCTTCTAAAAAAATGGTATCAACATTTTCATAGTAATTTTGAGAGGGGAGTTTTACCAACATTATTTGTTCATGTCAAAACAGGTCGATTAAAACTGGAATGAAAACAATGGAAACTTGTCCTGCAATACAATATCATGACATTTCTAGAAACTCTGTGCATATGAGAAATGCATATTACACTTGAACATATATATTCTTATCGTACATTTAAAGAATACAATAAAATGCCTTGTATTGGCATCTGTAAAATTCTTTGGCATTGTTAGCTATTTTGATCTTACATTTATGTTCGTAATCAAATTTTATCCTTTTCTTGCTATTTGTTTTATTTATCAAAAAGCAACTTTTCTTTCCCTTTTTCCTGCATATTATGTTTCTTTGCGGCTACCATAGCAGCTCAGTGTAAAATATTGCATTTCAAAGGAAAATAATACTTCTTGGTACATATAGACGTATCTTTTAGTGCCGTGTGCAAAGAATGGAAAACTCATCTCGGACACAGCCAATCAGAAAGCACCTTTCAGCCTTGACAGCTTCTCATGGAATGTAAAACAAGCTTTGCGATTGGTGGGTCTAACTCTGGCAATCAGCCAATCACAGCCCACCTTTAACTCACTAGGTGGCTACACAGCTACTAGAATCTCACAAGCAATTTGACTGGCTAAGCCATAATCCTGTCCAACTACAATCAACCAATCACGGCTCTCCATTCAAAACCTTTGAGGCTATTTAGCATTGTCTGTTTCAGTACAGTGAATTTGATTGGGTAACTAGCTATATGCATTGAATGCTATGAAATTTCCATGGCTTCTTATTATACCAGCTAGTAACCATTTTTTAATTCTGATTCAGTTCAACTCTGGCTAAAATTGCAAAAAACGTACAAAAATAGAACCTGAGAAATCTCTCACTTTTTTGTTGTCTTTTAGGCGATGAACGCAGGTGGGGTTCGTGCAGTTGTATAAAATAAACATATAAAAACAGGTTCTTAGAACCATTTGAAAAATAATAAAAAATATTTCCTTTGACAATATGACCTAGTAGGCCTTTACTGTATAAGTCCCTGGCCTTTTGATAGATCTCTTCAAATACAAGCCAAAATTTACATCAATTTTCAGAACAAAATAAAATGAAAGAGAGAGTATTCCACATCCATTAACAGATTGCATAATTGCAGTGAAAGGCCAGGGAATTATAGAATATTGTGTGTTTAAAACTTCTCTGTATAATATACACATATATACGCTCTTTTTCTTAGTATACAATCTTAAAAGTAAAATATACTTAACAAAATACATTAGAATGTCCATACGGGGGCACTGTAGAATACACGATAATGCACAAATAAATTCGACTGAGATGAAAAAAATGATGAAAATAACAAATTCTACGATGAATGGTTTGCAAAAATGATTTTTTTTCTTCCCTAAATTGATCACACCGCTTAGTAAATCAAAGGTTTAATATTCTGAACTTCTTATCCTACCATTTTTGAACAGCGCCACCTTTTGTCCAACTTGTAATGCATGGAGATATCACTTTACTCACATTTGACTGGAGAATTAGTAGAAGTAGTGGCTATAACTTACACAATGTTCACAGTCTTACAGTAGAAGGCACACAGTATGCCTCTTTGAATGAATGGGCGACTTTGTACTGATTCTCGGTATAGTTTCCTGCATTAAAACGTCATTTTGGCTCAGAGCAAAATCCTAAATTACAAAAAAAATCAACTGATATAAGACTTGCTACCAGACCAACTTTCAACCTGTAGTATTATTTTACCTGGGATAGTTTACTTTCAAGGGAACGCTATGGATTAGAGCTTGGGAAGCCTTCGCCTATTGAATTCACGTTTGAACAATAAAATTCGACATAAAAAGAAAAGTTTACCACTTTATAAAGATGGATAGTCAAAACCACATTGTTTTTTTCTTAATAATACTCCTCTTTAAACAATTTAAAACAATTATGGGACCATTTCTTTGTAATACAAAATATTTTATCCCAACTGTACTTTGAAGCTGTTCAATAATAAGCAATTGTTTGGAAAGCACCGACTCTCTTTCGAGAACAGATTGGCATGTACAGGAGTTGAAAAGTCAACATTAACTGGCAGTTCGAAGGTCAAACCCGAATACATAACGAAATGTGAATACAAAAGGTCATAATGTAATGCTTAGTACTCCCTAGTTTGAAAGAGAACACAACATGTGTCAAGTACTGTACTACAGTAAAAAAAAAAAAAACACACACAGTGTACATGTATTTTTGGCAAATGCAGAGAAAACTCAATAGACACACAAATATTTCTACTGTTTTGTAGAGAAAATGCCAAATGTCCAATATTTTTTTGGTCAAAAGAGACTGAAGTAGGTATGTTGGTCTTCTTCTGTATTTGTTATTTTTTCCTAATTGTTTTAGTAAGGCAGTACCAACAAGTCGCTTTCTTATGGCACAAAAAGTTAATAATTATTAAAGGCACTGCATAACATCAATAAATAGATTCTGCCATAGGCCATCACTGATGTGAAATTTCATACCGATATCTTTTCTTTAAATAAGTTGATTTTTGCGAATTTCATCCCTAATTCCGTCTGATTACTTGTGTTTTTTTTTAACAGAAGGCAAGAGTAACGACAAGAAAACTTGAAAAAATTTGAATTTTCATCCATTATGGAGTTTCTCTCGTGGATAATTTACCCATTAGTGGTGGGATCATTTCATTGTAGCATTAGCTGGAAATTCTCTTCTTTTCCCCTCCTAAAACACACAAAATCTGTGTTGTAAAAGATTTTCTCAAAATTCATGAAATATACACAAAAAAACAGGTTAACAGTATAGCAATGATAGTGATAAAGTACATCAATGAATTTTTTTTAAAATCTAAGATGCCCACTTCGGTCAACAAAGTGAACAACGATTTAAAAGTAGAATACAAGCAAAAATTTCGCGGAATGATACAATGGTTCTTAAAAGTACATTAAAGTACATCAAACACTATCTACATGATATGAACATTAAAGATAAAATTTGGAGATAAAACATGAATATTTGACAATGCTTTTTCTAAATTGGAATCACAAGAAGTCTGTTGATGATTGCGTTATTGGATGATTTTTTTTTTTCAAATAGTTAACACTAACTATACAGTCGGTGATTGAAATGGGAACAGATTTCCTAAAATGATCGATGCTTGCATTTTCTTATTTTGGAAAAGCAGTTTTGATTGGTTTCTCAATTGGTTTTTATTAAATAGTTAAAAATAGGGGTAATCAAATGATGTATAGATTATCATTTTAAATAACACCAAAAATAAGTTCTTTTTTTATACATCTACTTTTAAAAGAAATTTCTCTTTTTTTCCAAGTTACTGATCAACACGCTTGTTTATACTATGCAACTTAATTGAACATAATCATAACATTTTCATGTTTTTGTTCATTTTTTTTCTTGCAGTTTTTATGCTTGATAAATTTTAATAAAGCAAGCGAAAGGAAAATTAATGCTTTCTCTGAATATTCCATGATCATAAATACATCAAATGACAAATATAATCTTGAGTATGCTTTGAGGTTCTTTATGAATAAACGGTTGTTTTGAAGATCTTTATGAATAACGATGAATAAATGAATAAAGATATTCTAATCTGTAATGGTTCAACAATATTTAATTATGTTTTTAATTCAAAAAAAAATAATGCATTCTACTCTGTCCTTTTTGACAGATTGAAGACATACAATTTAAAGGACTTGGTTTGAGTAAATATGTGCTAGTCAGGGAAAAATAAAAATCTATCTGAAAATCATTAGGTTTAGTTTTTTTCTTTTGAAAAAAATAAGAATGAACATGTAGTTACTAAAATCTAGTGCATGCATTGTGACAAAAAGTGCTTCTTAGGGGTCTGTTGTGCCTTCATGGTAAAAGTAGACTTTTGTGCGGGGTAGTATAAAACTTGCTTGGTTGGAAGAAGACATGAATATAAAAAGCACATCGTCTTCCCTTGTAAAAAGATAATGTTCTTGGGGAAATGAAATGCTCTAAGGGTAAACAAAATTCCCTAAGGGGAAAAGGCCGTGCTTTGGGGGTAAAAAACAGTCAAGCTACTGGGAAAAGACACAAGGTCACACACGTATTCACTTTTGTGGAACAAAATAAATGCTTCTATCCAGTTGTGCTTAGCTTCTTACCAACCTATCTGACAGAAAAAAACAATGGTATTATTGTGCTTTCATGGCTAAAAGTGATACTAAACCCAAATGGTCTATCAATACACTTCTATACACTGTCTGAAAATGGGATATTTTATTTCAGGGGAAAGGGGAATCCCCTAAAATGCCCGCTCGGACAAGACGATATCGAAACTGTATCACAACAGATAATCTGTTGATTGGTATGAAAGACACAAATTCCTCTAATATTTTGAAAGACGACAAGGAAAGACGGTATATATTACATCTTGTACTTTACCCTCACACCTTTGGCACATATCAAACAAAAACTAAGAAAATACATTCAACCGTCATATTGTCAGTATCAATACAAGAACAGAGTATTTTTTTGAAAAGTATGATATGAACACATTTTTTTTTGTTAACAGTACAAATTTGCTTTCTTAGGCAGTTGAAGTGAGTTTAAAAAGTTTTTTGGGGAAAGAAAAGTTTTCTTGATATTAGTAGCACCTACACCCCCTATATACTTGAAGTATTTCTCAATACAATGGGTGATTTCATGTCTAGTGTCGGATGTACACTTTAGATTGCCTTCACTATAAATGTTAACACCCAACATGAGTTCAGTGTTTGTGTTGAATGCACCATTCAGATTGAATCACTAGCTCAAACACCTACATATGCTTTAATTGGCAGTAGGCCTATTTTGCAGTTTATTGTTAGTCTTTATGTGCTGGTGTCAGATACACAATTCAGATTACCTTTACCAACTCAAACACTTACAGGTAGGTTCAGTGTTGGTGTCTGATGCACGGGTCAAATTACATTCCCTAGCTCCAACACCTAACATAATCTGGCAGTTCAGTGTTAGCGTTTGTGATGGTGTCGAATGCAAGATTCTGATTGCCTTCACTAGCTCCAACACCCAACTATTTTAGCTCTGGTGCTGTGCTGGTGTTGAAATCAGCCCATAACACCAAATCAACACCAAAATATCACAAGTCCCCCAGTGCTGAAGAATGTGTTAAAACAAAGCACCTTTTGTAGTTTTCACCCTTGTCACAATGAGCATGTTTTAAAGGTCTTGGTTTGTGATAACCGGTCAAGGGCCCATTTTACAAACCAAAATAAATGATCATATGACAAATTTTTACAATCGATTGCATATCCAATGATGCGCAAGCAATCGTTAAAATTAATCATACGACCAATTGCAAATCAGGTTACAGGCCCTGATGTGAATGAAACTTTCAATTTTTTTTTTAAATGAATCTTCAAAATAGATGAAACTGATGAAAATCATAACTCTATGATCTAAAACAAAAAGAAATCGTGGAAAAGGCTAAAACTAAAATTTTCAATATACGAATCATAAACTCTATATCTATTTCAACACACAAAAAAATCCTGAAATACATTCATTTATCTATGTAAGATTTCACAACACACATAACAATGAAGGAACGTTTAATAAGAGAAATCATGAACATAAAGTCCATCAGAGAAATATTGGAAAAAGATATACGGTAGTCAGGTGCGTAGTAGTACATCCAAAAGTCTGTTTCACTAATCTTAAAATCAATTTCATCATCAATTTTTAACACCAAATTAGTTATAGCTTGAAATTGATTGTACTGTTATCCAATATAAGGCTTTGGAAAATGTGGCCTTAAAATTGATTTTCTAGAAAACTGATTTTAAGATCGATGAAAGGGCGAGTACGAGGATGGCCATGATTTTGCAGCGTGGTGTTGTCCCTCACTCATCCTTGGTAGACCTGGTGGTAGACATCACCCCCGTAGCCTCCCTGTTGGTGGTAGCCCGATCCTGACTGGTAGGGGTGAGGGGATGTGGCAGTGTGGGCATCACCACCTGGAGGAAGAAAAATAGGGGTGTGTAAGTCGATAGAGCCGGAGGGACGCATCGAGGGTTAAACAAGTAAAATGCTCTACATGTATGAGTTGATATATCTCACCAATTCACTCAATGCATGCAATTGATCAAATCATTTTCATAATTCATGACTGTTTTTAATGTTAATACAGACAATCAGTCCAATTGTTTTTTTTTCTTCCAAATTCATGGCTTTTTAATTTGCTTTTACTATTGGAGTTAAAATGCTTGTGGCTGTTAAATTTTTTTTTCTGTACGTGTATGAATATTGCATCATCATAGAATATTCAGCATATAGACGTTTTCACTCCAACCTGATTTTAAGATTGGTTTATCAGATCAAATGAGCAGAGATATTGCACCCCCCCCCCCTCTCCCCAACATGATGAATTGAGAGGGGGGGTGCCAGACTTTGTGATTGTTAAGAAATATTTTTGATCATGCATAATATATATTGCAAAATGAAAAACTTTCATCAATACTAGAACACATCTGCTTTGTCAAATCTACCTTTACAGGTGGATTAACTAGATCTTGGAAAACAAAATGTATTTTTGAAAGGTGTTTATATCTGATCATTACAACTACTTATCACTTTCATGCAATGGTTCTTTTTTATTATCAAAGTTCTTATTTACCCCATTTTAAGATTAATTTATCAAAGGGCCCACCAAGAAAAAAAGATAATGCAATCAATGGTGATAGGGAAGAGGAGAATGAGAAGAGGGGAGAGTCTTAAACTGCACATCAAGTGCGTGTTTCATAAAAGCTGTTTGTAAGTTAAGAGCGACTTTAAGAACGACTGGTAAACCTCTCTAATGCTTTAAATAGTCACCCACAAACATTGAATGGTCAATATCATAATCATAAAGGATCACCACTCGATCTTAAAGTCGCTCTTAACTTGCCCCTGAAATGTTCAATCTCATCCCAGGTTGCAGAATTAGGCTGTAGGTTGTGATAGTAGTCCCAGAAAATAAATGAAAAATAATCTTTTGCCTGATGCAATGTACAACAACAGATAGCTTCTAGACTACTAGCTTGGGGGCATGACGAAGAGGGGGGGGGGGGGGGGGGGGTGAAAGAGAAGAAGCTCAGAGACCAATGAAGAATAAAAAAATCAAGACGAATAAAAAGAAGAAGCATTCATAGATGATGAAGATGAAAGAGAGGAAGCTCAGAGACCAATGAAGAAAAAAAACAATGAAGATGAAAAAAAAGAAGAAGCAATCATAATCGATGAAGGAGTAAAAATAATAATTTTTCAAAATGGAAAATCTCTCTTTAAAGTATAAAACCGGTACATCTAAACACCAATCTCATCTGCATAGAAGGGCGAACTGTCTCCAGTGACCACTAGATTGAAACGTGCATTACAGAAACCTGTTCATAAAGACCACCAGCAGGGGCGGCCGTTGCAGAAAGAGTTGCGTTTAAACGCAAGCCAAAGAATCAATCGCAAGTCCCGAATGCACGCTGCTGATTGGTTGAAAATAAAGTTGCGCTTGATTTTTAGAGTTGGGATTGATTGCAACTCTTTCTGCAACGGGCCCCTGCTCATAAGGACTGCTCTTTCTTTGCCTCTCTTGGGTAGTCTCCATAGACAGGTTTCACTATATATGGGATGGAAAAATCTACTAATAGCATTACCTACATAAGCTAGAATGAAAATGGAATAAATTCTTATTAAAACCATTAAATAAAATATTTGCATTTCTAACTATCATTAAAGTAAATCCATGCCATGTGTGTTACAACAAGTAGCATGCCACTGATCAAGGGCACATCACACCCCTACAATGAAATGGTGCATTCCAGAATATTAGATAATAATGGAATCTTCTATTTGTCAGAATAGGGGTTGAATGTGAACTCTCGTCTGCATCACAGGAAAGTGAGAGATTTTAATACTAAAAAGTAAATTTCACCCCTACAATGATATAGAGCATTCAATATCATCTTAAGAATTAGTGCACGAGAATACCCCAATTGCTATAAATGGGACAGAAAATTGAAATAAATATTGAGGCAATAGGGGTGGAGAAAAATGAAGAAGAGTTGAAAGCAGACCACACCCCTAAAATGAAAATGTAGCATTCCAGAATATATTGAAAGAAGTGAGCAATGGAACGTCCCATTCACAAAGAATAGGGGAGAAAAGTGGATTCCTACCTGCACTAACTACGACAGGGCTAGATGGATAAGAGCTATGATGTGAGCCAATTTGATGAGGATGATGGATGGAGGCGGGATATGGAGAAGGTGAAGGGGAGGGGCTTCCTTGCACTGGACTCTCTGATTGGCTCTCCTCACCTAGATATGCAAATGAGGAAGCAAGGCAATGGAAAGGAAGGCTAATATATGCCCTAAAATGTTTGAAAGCATGATTAATCAAATGCAAGATAGATTTTTTTTCTAGATTTCATCGACAAAATGTTTATCAGGAAGAGGATGAAAGTTATGCAGAAAAAGTTGGTAGAATATAAAGATAATGTGTATTGAAACAATTTCAAAAAATAAAATGAAATTATAAAAGCAAAATGTAAATGATTAAAAATCAAAGATGAGAGAATGTGTGGGAAAAAATGATTAAAGAAAATGTGTAAAAAGAAAGTAATGATAAATTGTCGATAACCCTTTCTAATCTTGCTTTCCTAGTCCATGAAACTTACATAAACTACATTTTGAAATAAACGAAATCTTTACTAGATATACCAAGAAGTGATTTTAAAATGATATAATGGGCTAAAGAAGAAAACTATAAAAGAACAAAAGTGGAATAAGAAAAGAATGATTGAAGGTTTGCTCGCAGATGCAATGTTAATAAATGCTACATATACATGTATATATATATCTGTTTAAACACTCTTGTACATGTAAGGAATATGTGGATGAGTGCGAGTAATCTTGTGTTCATGAAAATTAAAACAATAGAAGAGGTACATGATGAAATTAAAGAACATGAAATGAAAAGAAAGACTCTCTGCAAGCTTGTTGACATAAGAGTAAAAATATGTAAAATGAAAATAAGTCCTACATGTACTAGTTCTTTTCCAGGGGGGTGTTTCACAAAGATTTGAGTATGACTTAGAGTCGCACTTAAATGCCGAGTTGCGTACGGTATGAAAGACTTGACCACATTAGTCAGATCGTGTCATGAGGACGTGCACTAATGCGTATCTATCAATAAGATCGTGCGTTGCATATCATGTACGCGTCGGCATTTAAGTGCGACTTAAGTCATACTTAAATCTTTGTGAAACACCCCCCAGGGGAATATATTACATGGCGACTATGGGTGAATTTGCCCCTGAAATACTCCAACAGAGCCCTATGAAATAAGAGAGCCCCCTGGAAAATCAACATTCACTGCAAAGTTTGTCCAATATGTTGTAGAATTTTTGCAGTGGTTAATGAAATGTAGCCCCAGAATATTTTTGTTTAATTTGTCCTGCTTGGAATAAATTTCTCTTCTTGAACCAGACTAAGACCATAGCAGTATGAATTAATGCTCCCGTTGACTGGCCTCAATTTGCATCCCATAGGCCTTGGAGATTTGTTGATTGTTGTGCCCTTCTTAATTTTCCCTTTTTGTGCTACAATATTCAAATTTGCCCAATGAAGAAGTGGTCTACATGTAGCTTAAATTGCCCAGATATGAAGTCGAGGCCGGCCTCAAGGCCACATTTTGCTGGCCTTGGCTAAGTGACATGTAAAAAGTCTATGGGAGGTTTCCCCATCAAGCCACATGACTCGGAAGTGCCAGCCTCAACCACAACCCACGTGGGTGTTTCATAAAGCTGTTCGTAAGTTAAAAGCGACTTTAAGAACGGCTGGTGATCCTTTCTTGTGGTAAATGGTATATACATTGGCGATGGTTAAGCGTGTAAGAAAGGTTCACCAGTCGTTCTTAAAGTCGCTCTTATCTTACGAACAGCTTTATAAAACAGCCCCCTGGCCTTAATTGCCCTAAAAAGGGGAAAAATATTAAGGCCAAACATATGTTTACAATTTCAATGAATAATATTGTTTAAATACACTACATACTCAGTCAAAGTGTGCTTTGGACAAATGCTTAAAAAATGGGGGACAGTAAAACAACAAGGAAGATATAAAAAAGTGATTTTTTTTTACAGAAAAGCTACCAAGTCCCACTTAAACTGATAGCAAACCACATGGCAAGATATTTATCTAAGAATGAATGTCGCAATGATCTTTCGTTTTTTTTTCTTTTATGAATTAAAATGAATGGCAAGCATGTTATGGTGGATATTTCATCATGAACTAAATTTGAGTTAGATATTTTGTCCATTCGGGCTATTCTAGCATTACAGATGCAACATTCAGTTTCAAAGCATAACACTGTAAAACTTTAACATATTCAAACAGTTCTTTCCAAGCAAACTGCTAAAATTCCATTTTAAACAGTTCTTGCTGAGTTTGCCAGACATAGTTAAAGATTTACATACACAATCAATTTTACAATATTTTTATTTAAAAGATTGAACAAGGCTTGAAGGCCATCTAGGACCATTGCGGCATGTCCTTTTATTTGGTCTAAGTGTCTCTTTCAATGACCTTGGAGATACTGTATGTGTACCCAATTTTCTTCTTTGCTGTCAAAATGTGCCCTCTTTGACCTTGCCCTATGATATTAAGTCTGATATGCTTCGTGTGCGTATTAAAGAGAAATGCCAGTAGTTGCAGTAAACACTGATTTCATGAGAAAGTCTGTAAAACCAAGCTTAATTGTCAGTATATTATCGAGGATCTAGATCTTGTACAGTTACATACACTGAACTTTGTGAAATCTTGAAATCTACGCTGAAAAATGTTCACACTGAAGATCACCAACACAGATAAGCACACACGGGACAGTGTATTATTATTGCTTTAAATGTCAGCCCGATGCTTGACCCGAATCCTGTGATTATTTGGTAATTTCTCGGCAATTACACAATTCTTCCAGAATCCATTGGCACATATTTTTTATAATTTATACAAACAGACACTTTGATGGTCATTTCATTGGATTCTGTACGAACTCATTTTGATATCGTTAGCACAACTGGCATTTACCTTTAAGGACCATGGCATTTGTTAAAGTGTCATGCTTTGAAACTGCTTGAATCAGTTACAATGGAACTGGCGGTATGCATTAATAAATGTGGCATTATTGTCACTCATCTGTACAGGAGAAGGGGGTGGGGCACTGTATATGTATATTGGGGAATATTTTGATGAATGACAAAAACAAGTCTTACGTTGCTATCTATGGCCCTCTCTATTTACAGCTCACCTAGTTGTATGCGTGTATTGTGAGATAACAAAAATAATGCAATTGGTACCTTCGTACAGAGAGCGGTAGATTGCCACTTGGTCTACTTTCCATTTGGTCTCTCATCCCACATAGTCTAATCTTAATTCATCTACAACAGCATAACCATTTGGTCTAATTTCCATTTGTCCGGCGCATTTACGGCACGCTATTTCATTAGGCCATGTACACCCATTTCATCTAAAATAGCCTTGATTCAACACCACGGCCCGTATTCTGACAACAGGTTTAACTTAAACTCAGGTTTAAAGTTGTGGTTTAAGTATGGATACCCAATTGTTACATAATCACTAACAGTAGAGATATCATACCGCAGCTCATTTGGCTCTCAAATCATTCATAATTGTCTAGGAAATATAAATAGATTGTCCTCACCATCGATGAATCAGGAAGCACAGTAAACATAAGAAACATACAACTTAATAAAACATTTTTATACTTTTGGCTTCCTACTTTAAACCACAACTTTGAACCGAGTTTAAGTAAAACCCGACTTCAGAATACTGGCCCACCTGTCTATATGATTAGATTGACTGTTTAGAAACCAAATATTCAGATGACAAAGTGCAGAAAAGTAATTGAAGAAGTGGAAATTAGACCACCTGGAATAAATGACAGAGAGCCCAACAGACTACTAGACGAATGATTGGAATTAGTTAGAACAAGTGAGTTTTTTTTTAGCCATAATGGTGTTCGACGAGCTGAGAATTAGACCAACTGCAAATGGACCAAGTGAATGTAAACCAAGGAGCATTTACTTTCAAATGGATGCCTCTTGCCATGACAACACACAATTTAATTTCCTGCCACTCGATATTATGAACTATTACAATGACTTGGCTTTATACATATGTTTGCTTGCATAATGAGTACAACATTACCCCCCCCCTTCTTCCATAGAAATCAGATATGAAACTTAATCGTCTAAAGAAATGCTTTGAGATCATTTCAAGATTATTTAATTCATCAATCTAATTATTCATCTTTATTTTCATATCTATATTTTTAATTGCAATCTTTTATTTTTTCCCCAATTTTGGGTTGGATATTTTCCTATATATATACAGTTGTTATTGCTAGTTTACAATAAGACAATTAACTTTATCCCCTTAAAAAAAAGAAACAAAACCAAAACAGAAAAATACATATATGAATAAAAAAAAATACACGAATGAACATAAAACACAAATAGAAACTAAATAAATGAATAAAAATTATTTTTAAAATCTATATACTACACTGAGAGTCTGCAAAGCCTGTGGCACATTTATTTAATTCTTACACTGGTCATCTACAAACTAACAACGAACCACGCTCATTTTAGTCTTTTTCTTCCTACATTTTCATTTTCAAACTCAACCTGCTCAAATGACATTACATGAATTATGAACTGAACACGCATGCACACTCCACAAGAGAAACCTCTTAAAAACTTACGCCACAATGAGGGTCCCGTAACACAAAGGTTAGCGATTGATTGTACGCTTGATTTTCACGATTGATTGTACATTAGTCTATGCAATTGTAGGGATTGATTTTGTACTTTTATTTCTTTCCACTTTTATTTCTTTCCACTCTTAGTCATGAATCATCCCTTTTTTGTAATAGAACACCCCTCATTTATATTCACCCTTTTCATCCTCACACAAGGTTCTTTTGTATTTATTCACTCCACCATCCTCCATACAGCTTTCTTCACTCCTCTCTCTCCCTCTCCCTTTCCTTCCACCTCTCTCCTGATTGGTTATAGTTGATGCACTCAAGCCTAGATAATAATTTGCATATAGTTTGAATATCTTTTGTTTGTATATATAAATATTCAGTTATACTTTGTTCTATTGATTTGCATTTAAATGAATATTGATATGCTTTAAAATAATTTGAATGGAATGTTGCTAGAATGCAACAAGGCTTCTGTACATTAAAAGCTGGGAGTTGGCCAGTAAGTTCTGAACATGATAGCATGTCTTGTCTGCTGGGCTGTCTCTGTGCATGAAGAGTGCTAGGAATGAGAATTGATAAGAACCCCGTACTACACTGGTGCCAGCGGTGTTTTCTAGTCCTCTTCTACCCCAGAGCTTCAGGCAGCTTTACCCACCAGCAGCTGATAGTTGAATTTTTCACCCTACTTCGAGTGATTTACACCCTCCTTCGAGTGATTTACTGCACCCTTCTTCTGTGGATACATTATCAGTACACCCTTCTTCTGTGGATACAGCTTCCATAAAGCATCTACTGATTGTATTTTTCATCCTGCTTCATGAGAATTCTTCATAAATGTGAGTTCTATTTTCATGATCTGAGCTTAATCTACAATCTTGCTTCCTATGTACATTTGTATCCATGTATGCAGTTGAAAACTGAATGTACTCTACATTCTATAGTGAGTTGGATGTGCATTCTCAAGTTTGTCAAGGCTTGTACATGTATCTCAAGACTGACTTTTGAATGTTGGTGAGTCACTTGCTTTAACTCCTGTTCATACATTCACCCTCCTTCATTTAGCAAGAGCTATTTCTGCTTCGATAGCTGAGTGTGATTATTATTGACTTGCAAGTTGCATCTATAGTAATTTGAGATTTAAATATATGTAGCTGTATATATAGAACTCTGTTATACACTGTTAACGCCCTACCATCATGTTTCGACTTGATCTCCCTGAAATCTTCACTGGAGAAGATGGCAGAAATTTCGGTCAATGGGCAAGGAGATTAGAAGTTGCTGCCGAAGTCCTCCCACAGGCAGAGAGAAAGCTTCATCTTCTTCTTCCATCGAGACTTGCCGGTGCCGCATTTACAGTATGGGAGAGCATTCCAGCCTCTGACCAACAAGACTATAGTATAGTAAAGAAAAAGTTGATGACAGTGTTTGGGAATACAAATTACCTGAACTCCTTCAAATCTTGCATAGATGCAAGGAAGAGACATAGAAACGAGGCCCTAGAAGTATTTGCAGCGGCGATAGCCACTCTTGTTGAAGAGGCCTTCCCAGACTATGATGCTGCAGGAAAGGACGGCGAGAAATTTCGCAGATTTCTTGCAGGTATTGACAAACCCCTTCAGATAAAGATATACGAGATGGGCGCTAATACTTTCGCTGAAGCATTAGACATTGCCGTACGGGTCGAAAGAGCCAATCAAGTTGGGCAACCGCTAGATGAGACAATAGCTTCAGTTTCACCGAAAAGAAGTGATCCAAACTCTGTATTATTGGAGAAAGTGATGAAACGATTAGACGATCTAGAACTGAAATTTGAAGGATACAAATCTGAACCCAAACATCGACACTACGATGGGCATCAGAAGCAGTCTAGATCACCAAGCCCTGTACGCAATCGACATGAACATCAATCTAGATCGAGGTACCGAAACTCAGATGATCACTGGCATCGGTCGTCTGGACATCATCGGTCACCCAGTCCATACTCTCCACACCATAGACGATTTAGGTCACCAAGCCCTCAACGCTTTCATCGCAGCCCTCCCCGATCAAGTCCACTCAGATATAACACTTATGATGGCAGATCAACTAGCCCTCACCAACGCCGATACCCAAGTCGACCTAGCTGGCAACCTACATTTTCTGATGACCGCCATCCCTCTGATGTGAGAGATTCACCCTATCGTCAGATGAACAGTACTCAGTCGAGGAAAGTTCACTTTGATCACAATCAGGGAAACTATTCATAGTTGATGACAAGGGTCGACCATCAACTTCATCCCTCTTTGATAAACAGACCCAAACTGAAAATGAATGTCATCCTTCATCTATATCGACTGTCAATCGTAGGTCTTCATCACCTCCACCACCATACATTCCCACAATTGTCGACAACAAGTATATTTTAGCCTTCATCGACAGTGGTTCCTTTATATCGCTGATGAGTGCAGATTTCTACTACTCAATCCCAGAGAGCCAGCGAAGTCCATTGCACAAGACGATAACTTTGGCTTCAACGATAACCAGAGAAGATATTGACATTATTGGAACAACCTCACCAACCATCCATCTTGGAAACAAGACAGTCAAGCATCTGTTCAGAGTAGCGAGAAACATAACTCACCCTTTCGTCCTTGGTTGGGACTTCATGGACCAACACGATGCCTCCATCTCTGCTCGTACATCTACATTCAATATGCCTGGTATGAGTATTCCACTTGTTGAACGACATCAACACCAAGTACCACTCAAATGTAATGTTTGTCTGATTGGAAAGACAACTCTCCCTGGAATGAGTGAGGTGCATGTTCAAGGTCGATTGATTTCACCACAACCTGATGTAGTTCCACAAGACTACAATGGAATATTTGAGCCCTCTATCGACGAACATCTCAATATTGCAGGTGCGAGATCCCTTTCTCGACCACAAGATGGTATCATCCTACTCAGACTGATAAACCCTACATCTGAGATGGTAGAATTGTCTGCAAACACTGCACTCGGGCAATTCTATTCTACTACTGGAGACAGAGAGGAAGAGTACGAGATTCTTGACGGTGTTGTAGCCGGCACACAGGAAAGCTCATCTCTTGACCTTTCTTCAATGCTCCCTACTTCGAACCTGTCCAAAACCGAGTATGAAAGCGCTGAACGTCTACTCAATTCTTATTCTGATGTTTTCAGCAGCACATCTGAGGATATTGGACAAACTAATTTTGCTTACCATGAAATCAACACAACAACAGAGACACCAGTTCGACAAAGAGCATACAGAACTTCACCTACTATGAGAGTTGAAATACAGAATCAAGTCGATGAGCTACTAAGACGAGACATTGTTGAGGAAAGCTTCAGTCCATGGGCCAGCCCAATCGTGATGGTGAGAAAGAAAGACAATACCTACAGGTTTTGTGTAGACTACCGAGCATTAAATGCTATCACAGTCAGAGACTCCCATCCTATCCCACGTTCTGATGATTCCATCGACGCTTTAGCATCATCTTCCTACTTCAGCGTTATTGACTTGTCATCTGGATATTGGCAGATCCCACTTGAGCCGCGGGACAGAGAAAAGACTGCCTTCACTACAGGAACTGGACTCTATCAATTCAAGGTCATGCCTTTTGGCTTGGTTAACGCACCGATGACTTTCCAGAGAGTCATGGAAGCAGTTCTCCATGGGTTACATTGGTCAATATGCCTCATCTACTTGGACGATTGCATAGTACTTGGCAAGACATTTCAAGACCATCTACACAATCTCCAAGAAGTATTACAACGATTCCGAGATGCTAACCTCAAGCTTAAACCTTCGAAATGTCAATTCTTTCGAAAGGAAGTAACCTATCTTGGTCATGTGATCAGTACTGACGGAGTTCTCCCCGATCCAGTCAACACCAAGAAAGTGTCATCCTGGCCTCAACCAACGACTCCAACCCAAGTGAGATCATTTTTGGGACTTGCCTCCTTTTACCGGAGATTCATACCAAACTTTGCTCAAGTCTCATCACCACTCACTGACTTGACGCAGAAAGGCAAGAAGTTTATCTGGACGGCTGAATGCGAGGAAGCCTACAACCAACTAAAGTCCTCTCTCACAAGCCCACCTATCCTTGCATATCCGGATTTTGCCAAGAAGTTTAGTTTGGCAACTGACGCTTCACAAGATGCTATTGGGGCCGTACTTTCTCAGTCACAAGACGGAAATGACAGAGTAGTTGCTTACTACAGTAAAAAGCTAACTCCAGCCCAACAGAAATGGTCAACATATGACAGAGAACTATGGTCCATAATTTCATCTGTTCGGCATTTCAGACATTACTTAAGGGGCAGAGAATTCACAATCCATACAGATCATCGACCCCTCTTGGCCTACAACAAGGTTCCGATACAAGATGATGCCACAGGACGCAGAGCAAGGTGGATCGTAGAGTTGAATGCATATTCTTTCACCATGAATCACAGAAAGGGCACTGCTCATCGTAACGCTGATGCTATGTCACGCATGCCAGACGAGACAGCACCACTTGTTAGCATGGTAAACACACGCTCTACGAGAAATCAATCTGCAACTCAATCCGACCAAGCATCTACCAATCCAAAGT
>NC_054745.1:16983498-17045998 GCF_018143015.1 Lytechinus variegatus | reverse complement strand
ATTTAACAAACTCTTCACAAATATCCCACACGTCAATCAGATGAAATACATTTACCACTATCCCGGACCATCCTCGCAAAATTCATTTTTACTTTTGAAGACGCCATACTCTGGGATACTATTAATGATAACATCGAAGAATCACAAAGCCTAAATTCTTTCAAATATGAGTTCAAAAAGCTTCTCCAAGATAACCATGGAATTAACTCTTCATCACTCAAACTGTTGTATTAACAAAGTCAAAATGAATATCATATGACGTACAATTTTCCCTTTCGTTTTCCTGTTGATCAGCGAGGTGCGTTTGTGAGTACTGGATTCTGGAGACCTTTAATCTCTCTTTTTCTTATTTCTTTTTCTGTTTAATTTCCACTATCTGTTTTTAAATTAACTGGTTTATGCTTAAGTTGATATTTTGAATTTTATATGATATGTTACTACAAGAATATTTATTAGGAGGCTGCACTCTTAAGCTCCGCTTTTAGCAGCCTCCTCCATTTCCAACCTGATACAAAATAATCTTGAATATAATTTTTGTACAAGGGTACTTTAAATATGTTTTTTTATTTGTATGTCAAAATGTACATAACAACTGTAATTTTTGACAATTGAAATAAACGAAATGAAATATATATATATGCATCAAGTAGTGACATAAATTGTGGGATTTGTTTTATCCTTTAGCTGATGCCTGTTCTTCTGAGCCTTGCCAGTTTGGAACATGTCACCTCTATAATGCGTCTGATTATGTATGCCATTGCATGACCGGTTTTACTGGCACAAACTGTGATAAAGGTAATCTAGCATTTCGATTGCACTTGAAATATATTTTTTTCAAAGGCACTGGACAAGAATGTGATCATTATTAAAGAGAGGGAAATTGAGATAATAACAATTATATTATTAATGATAAGAATGATGATGAAACTCACATTATAATAATAACAGTAACAACAACAACAGCAACTATAATAACGATGATAATGATAATAATTATAAAAAAAAAGAAATGGAAAAGAAAATAAGAAAAGTAAATGATCAGATAAAGAATTGTAGTTAATAATAAACGACGGAATAAACGGCAATAATTGACGAGGAAGGGACGTGAAGGACAAGAAGTAGAAGGTGACGAAAAGAGAATCAAAAGAGGATTCAAAGAAGATTTTTCAAATATTCTTACCTCACAGACGTTACGTGCAGTTTACCGACTGAAGTCACAAATAGTCATATTTCTAATCCGAAAGATGTATATATACCTGGAGAGAATGTCGTCGTTGTATGCAATATCAGCACGACCAACGGGAAGGCAAGAACAACTTGGATTTGCAATGGAACTACGGGAGAATGGGATATGAGCGAAGACCTGAATTGTCCAGGTAAAGAAATATAGGGTTTCAGATTTAGTTGTGAATGGACTCGTTCTGGTCACAGAAAAAATGCTTTGTTGTGGGAATAAACATGATGATGAAGAAGAAGAAAAGAAAAAGGAGAAGAGGAGGAGAAGAGAAAGAAGTAAAAGGAAGAAAGAAAGAAAGAAAGAAAGAAGAGGTAAAGGAGAAGACGAAAGAAAGGAATACGAAGGAAAGGACAGAAAGAAAAAGGAACAAATAAAATGCAAGGGTAGTGGAATGCAAATAGATGTCAAGATAACGATAAGAATAATGGGTGATTCAAGTCCGGTGTTGGCCTTGGTGTTGAAATTTTGATTGCTTCCCCTTGCTCCAAAACTTATACTCAGAGCTTGTAAAACTGACCAGATCATATTATTGACATGTCAACAACTAGTGAGTGACTTTTCGGGACCAACTTCATTTTATGTTTAGTGTTATAATCGTGTAAAAATTGACTTAACACCAACACCGAAAGGTCAACACCGAACTTGAAATTACCCAATAATAACTGAAATGAATTATTTCAAAAGTATTATTCTCACAAGATTTGTTTTATATCTTTATAGTGCATTACTTCCAGGCGTCCACATTACACACGAGTTTTCAAAAGAGCATCTGCTCCTTTATGGTCTATTGACCTGTCACGTCGTATATGTGGGAATTATATCATTATATATATGTGGGAATTAAGTAAATGCTAAAACCGGGATAAATAGTATACACGGCTAAGAAACACTGTATAAATATTTAAATAGAAGAATAAAGAAAAAAAAAGATAGAATGAAAATAGAAATCAAAGAACCTGAAAAATACTTAACATATCTTTCTTCACAGACTTCACATGCGGTTTACCGACTGAACTTCCAAATAGTCATATTTCTAATCCGAAAGATGTATATATACCTGGAGAGAATGTCGTCGTTGTATGCAATATCAGCACGACCAACGGGAAGGCAAGAACAACTTGGATTTGCAATGGAACTACGGGAGAATGGGATATGAGCGAAGACCTGAAGTGTCCAGGTAAAGAAATATAGGGTTTCAGATTTATGGGCTCGTTCTAGTCACAGAAAAAAATGCTTTGTTGTGGGAATAATATGACAAGAAGAAAGGAAGAAGAACTAGAACTGCAATCGTATCAGAACGATGTGCATGCATTGACGCCCGTGCTTTGATAGAGGGCAAAAAAACTGAAGGGGTAAACTCTAGATGATATACATTTTCAAAATATTAGAGGATGCTATTTCATAAAGGAATGGTCACTGATGGGTAAAATGCAGTTGATTCAAAGAAGATTTTTCATATTTTCTTACCTCACAGACGTCTCATGCGGTTTACCGACTGAAGTCACAAATAGTCATATTTCTAATCCGAAAGATGTATATATACCTGGAGAGAATGTCGTCGTTGTATGCAATATCAGCACGACCAACGGGAAGGCAAGAACAACTTGGATTTGCAATGGAACTACGGGAGAATGGGATATGAGCGAAGACCTGAAGTGTCCAGGTAAAGAAATATAGGGTTTCAGATTTAGTTGTGAATGGACTCGTTCTGGTCACAGAAAAAATGCTTTGTTGTGGGAATAAACATGATGATGAAGAAGAAGAAAAGAAAAAGGAGAAGAGGAGGAGAAGAGAAAGAAGAAAAAGAAAGAAAGAAAGAAGAAGAAGAGGTAAAGGAGAAGACGAAAGAAAGGAATACGAAGGAAAGGACAGAAAGAAAAAGGAACAAATAAAAAGCAAGGGGAGTGGAATGCAAATTGATGTCAAGATAACGATAAGAATAATGGGTGATTCAAGTCCGGTGTTGGCCTTGGTGTTGAAATTTTGATTGCTTCCCCTTGCTCTAAAACTTACTCAGAGCTTGTAAAACTGTCCAGATCATATTATTGACATGTCAACAACTAGTGAGTGACTTTTCAGGACCAACTTCATTTTATGTTTAGTGTTATAATCGTGTAAAAATTGACTTAACACCAACACCGAAAGGTCAACACCGAACTTGAAATTACCCAATAATAACTGAAATGAATTATTTCAAAAGTATTATTCTCACAAGATTTGTTTTATATCTTTATAGTGCATTACTTCCAGGCGTCCACATTACACACGAGTTTTCAAAAGAGCATCTGCTCCTTTATGGTCTATTGACCTGTCACGTCGTATATGTGGGAATTATATCATTATATATATGTGGGAATTAAGTAAATGCTAAAACCGGGTAAATAGTATACACGGCTAAGAAACACTGTATAAATATTTAAATAGAAGAATAAAGAAAAAAAAAGATAGAATGAAAATAGAAATCAAAGAACCTGAAAAATACTTAACATATCTTTCTTCACAGACTTCACATGCGGTTTACCGACTAAACTTCCAAATAGTCATATTTCTAATCCGAAAGATGTATATATACCTGGAGAGAATGTCGTCGTTGTATGCAATATCAGCACGACCAACGGGAAGGCAAGAACAACTTGGATTTGCAATGGAACTACGGGAGAATGGGATATGAGCGAAGACCTGAAGTGTCCAGGTAAAGAAATATAGGGTTTCAGATTTATGGGCTCGTTCTAGTCACAGAAAAAAATGCTTTGTTGTGGGAATAATATGACAAGAAGAAAGGAAGAAGAACTAGAACTGCAATCGTATCAGAACGATGTGCATGCATTGACGCCCGTGCTTTGATAGAGGGCAAAAACTGAAGGAGTAAACTCTAGATGATATACATTTTCAAAATATTAGAGGGCGCTATTTCATAAAGGAATGGTCACTGATGCGTAAAATGCAGTTGATTCAAAGAAAATTTTTTCAAATTTTTATACCTCACAGACGTCACATGCGGTTTACCGACTGAAGTCACAAATAGTCATATTTCTAATCCGAAAGATGTATATATACCTGGAGAGAATGTCGTCGTTGTATGCAATATCAGCACGACCAACGGGAAGGCAAGAACAACTTGGATTTGCAATGGAACTACGGGAGAATGGGATATGAGCGAAGACCTGAAGTGTCCAGGTAAAGAAATATAGGGTTTCAGATTTAGTTGTGAATGGACTCGTTCTGGTCACAGAAAGAATGCTTTGTTGTGGGAATTCAATATGACGAAGAAGAAAAGAAGAAGGAGAAGTAAGAGGAGGAGAAGAAGAGAAATAAACATGATGACGTTATGAGGAGAAGGATGAGGACAAGGTGGGGGAGAAAAACAAGAAGAAGGTGATGATGATGATGATGATGGTGAAGACAAAGAGGAATAACACGGAGAAGAGAAGGCATTTCACGGTTGTATTATTTCAAAAGTATTTTGTATACCTTTAATGTGCATCACTTTCAAGCATCTATAGTACACATAGGTTTTCATCCATAAGAGCACCTGCTTTATTGACCTGTTTTCGGAACAAACGCTGTATTTGTGGGAGTACAACAACATACTGAAAAGAATAATAATAAAAAAAAAGACAAAGAAGATGCCAAAAGACGAAGATTCTGTTTAAGATATGTTTAAAAATAATGATAAAAATGCATATCGAATTTAATAAGAAATGTCTGATATCATTCATTTGATAACAGTTCCTTTCACGATACCATATAATAACAATGAAAGTTCCGTCAACATTCGTATCATTTATCTATCATCTTAACTCTTTCTTTTTCAGAAGAATTACCAACGAGTTCAAACATAATAGCTTTGACTGTCGGACCTATTGGTTCTTTATTAGCTTTGGTATTGATGGTTGTCGTCGTGTTACTGATTTGCAAGTAAGAGATTTTTAAATATTACTGGGCTATGGTGTGCCTGAGAAGGGGAATGGGTGTTTAAGTGCCAAGGCACCATGTTGATGATTTTCTTTTCCCTTTTGCATAAAAAAGTCGATCCCATTCTCTCTTTATAATTACCATAATTTGTTGACAGGAAAGTGTTTTCGGAATGTTACATCTGATCATTTATATGGGGTCTTGTCATAGAAATGTTGCCCCTCCCGAAGATATCTTCAGTATGTTCGCCAGCAGTAGCGTACTTAGGATTTTCCAGAGGGAGGGGGGCAAATTCGTCCGCCAAAAAAATTGACAACAAAAGAAAAAGGGACATTTCGCACCAGAAAAAAATTGACAAGCAAAAAAAAGGGGGTCTTCAAGTTCATAGTAGGGGGTCACTTGTCATGCTTGTGGCTCGTCAGGGATCAGTTATGACTCGTCAGGCTGGGGGGCAGGGATACGTCCCTTGCATGTGTTGTGACTCGTCAGGGGGGCAGTTTGGCCCCCTGCCCCATAGGTACGTTAGTGTTCGCCAGGGATAAGCAACACTCGTAGGCCTATATTATGTTTTAAAAGATCACCATGCCCAATTTATTTCAACAATATATAAAGCCTTGTTGCGATCATACGTTACATGAACTTTATCCCCATCATTACTGTATTTGCATCCTTCATGGTTTAGAGGAAGCCGTAATAAATCTACTTATTATTTATTATTGTTATTATCATTGTTACTGTTATTACTTTTATTGTTATTAATTTTCTGCAGATGTATGCCACAAAATGATAAACGTCTAGTCAATAACGTAACTACCTTGAATCAACCAGATGATCGCGGCCCTCTCCCTTGTCCCCCATCGGATATTGACGAAGATCATCATCATTACAGCGGAATATCTTATCCCACCTGTGATCGTGATCACATATATATGACTAGTATTGCGGATGACAGGACGCAACTGGGGTCCCCCAATTTACCCTATAGCTTAGTCAAGTAAGCTATATAAATGGTCGTCAAGTTGGGTATGACTGCGATTTTTTTTGCCACCTGGGCACCCTTGAGCATTTTTTTTTATTGACGTCATAAGCCACGCCCACCTTTCCACATACCTCTTAAATATGAATTTCATATTTTACAGATAATGCATGTCATGTATGGTATCATATTAATGCTAATGAAAAATAAAATGCAAATTAATGGATCACTGGGCATTTAATTCATGCATAGATTAGTTAAAGGTCATTTAAGGTCATAAAATGTCAAATTGCGTTACAATTAGATACAATATAAGTAATACGTCATGTTTCAATTACAAACAAGCTAGATATTATGCTCATTTTTGGCAAAGATAAGTTAAGGGTGTGCAAGTTAAGAATCTGATGGATGCTACCTTGGCATCTTGGGGATTTATATTTTTCTGATGTCATAAAACACACCAACTTTCTTACATTGATTTCAAATATATCTTTTCTATTTAGCGGAATAAACATATCATATAATCATGTTTGATATCAAATTAAACATAATACAAATTAAAATCCACATAATATACATTTAAAATGTGTCCAGGGAAATTTAAGGTCCTTTAAGGAAATAAAATGTTAAATTGGGTTACAAGTGTTAGTGATGCAACATATAATGTGGAATATACCATGTTTGGAATACCAAAAAAGTTGGACATTGCATGTAGGCCTATATTTTGGACGAAAGTTATGTTGAGGATGTGTAGATTAAGAATCCGACGAATGCTACTTTGGCACCCTTGGCCAAGTGATTTTCTGACGTCATAAACCACACCATCCTTTTCACATAGGTCAACCAGCCTAACTATGACTTATCTATTGTACATAATAATCATGTTTGGTATCAAATTAAATGTTGTGAAAATGAAATGTTCATTTGGTGGTTAGAAAAAAAACACATGTAAATGTTTCATTTTGGCCATTTACCCTCATGAAAGGGCAAACGAACTAACGGGACTTTAAACAAAACATGTAACATATCACTTTTGTATAAAATCATTCCATGTAATTCCAAATATTCTCCACAAATTTAACATTTTACAAATACTACTACTACTGATAATGATAATTATTTGTATTATTATTATATTCCGCACTTATATAGCGCTTAATACATCGGAACGACGTCTCTAAGCGCTCTACAGATACATTTTTTTTATTTATTTATTCACGTTTTCTTTAAAAGACAGGGTAGTCCCATTCAAGCCAAAAGGCCTGCTTTACAAGGGAGCCCTGTCAAAGTGTACATACATGATTTACATAACAAATACAGAAATTAACACAGTGAATGAAAATAAATAAAACAACGCTTTTCGTAGAATAAAAATCATAAATGAAATGAGTATAAAACAACGAAAGTAATATATAAACACAAAGACAAAGCACGATGGGCAAGTACAAATAACGAAGAAAAAAGAACATGATAAGACAATGGTCATTATGGTTACTTATAGGAAATCTGTTCAAAGGGTCTGGTGTTGCCTTAGGCGTCTTTTGAAGATTTGGAGGGAAGGGGATGTTTGAATATGAAGTGGTAGGGAGTTGAAAAGTTTGGTTGCAATATATGAAAATGAACGTTTTTTGTTATCTGTTTTGGGCTTGGGAAGGTATAACTGATTGGTAAGAACATGTCGAGTAGGGTAGATGGTATGACGGTAAGTAATTAGTCTTCTGAGATATGGAGGGGATAATCCATTTAATACCTTATAAACTAGAACGCAATATTGATAATCAAATCTCGTGTGTATGGATTGCCACTTTAAAATACTAAGCAATTGAACGGTCGGGGTATAATAATCAGCGTTTAATATGAGGCGGGCATATTTATTTTGACATCTTTGTAATCTTAAAAGGTTTTTCTTGGTTGACGACGCCCAGACTGTACTGCAATAATCAATGTGGGGAAGGATTAATGAATAATACAATTGTTTTAAAGGTTCTTCATTCAGGCACTGTTTAATTCTTCTAATAGAATGGATAGAATAAGTTATTTTTCTGATAACCTCGTTGACATGAGGAGACCAGTCGAGATGCTGGTATACAACATCTCCTAGATATTTAACCTCATTTACATTCTGAAGCGTTTCACCATTCATTTTTATTTCTAAATTTGATATCTTTTTCTTTCTGCTTGAAAACAACATGACCTTGGTCTTATCTGTGTTAACAATCATACCGATTTTCCAAAACCATTTTGTGAGGATATTAATGTTTCTTTGCAACTGTTTTTGTACAGAGTTTCTTCCATAACTTGGAATGAAAATAGCTGTATCATCTGCGTATAAAGATAGGTGTGTTTTAGGTTGGAAGGGTACGCTAGTAATATCATTACAGTATGTTATTACCCCGGTCATCGGATCCTTGCATGCCCACATACAATGTCTGCACCTTCTCCACTCCCTGGGGAGCATTCCAACAAGAGTTCAAAGACTCAATCGCGAGGCATAGATTTAGATTTATTTATTTCCGTTCAACATTTTTTTTCAAAATATAATCAATGTAGCAATACATATTCAATATAATATATATTACAGACAAATCAATGAAATTTCGTAACAAATGTTGAATATGAATTAAATAAAAATACAATTTGTTGAAGTAATTTTATCAATGAAAAAAAAATGAACGGAGGGACTTGCCAGGAAAAGCAAAAGCTTGTAGAGAAGGCAAGCCCAGAGCCGAGTTGGATGTACGAGTTTGTGCGAGTTGTGGCGAGTTGATTTTTTTGGCTACTCGCGGTAACTCTTCATTCAACTCTTGATAACTCTCCGTTACTCGCAGCAATTTGGCACAGCTCTTTACAACTCTTGGCAGCTCGACGCAACTCGAGTGATGTCGCAGTAAGCTCGTGCAATTTTTAAAAATTTCAAAATTTTGTCAAGCTTTCGGGAACTCTTGAAAGACTCGATCAAACTGGGAACAACTCGAAGTAGACTCGCTAAACTCGTGAAAAAACTCTTCGTTAACTCTTGGCAACTCGTGAAAAATCGAAGAAATTTGCATAAATTACCATATATTTTCCATACACGAATTGCCGCGATTCTAATACGACCAGATGCGAGTTCTGCACGAGCTTGCCGAGTCTCTTGGGAGCTAACCACGAGGTTTACAAGAGTATAGCGAGTTATGAAGAGTGTGGATAATTTTGGTTTCTATCAAAATTAATGGGTCCCTGAACATTTAGGGTCAACGAACTTTGATGATGTTGGGTGTATGTGCAGAATTTTCATCATAACTTTAAAAGTTTATGGATCTAGTTCATGAAACTTGGACACGAGATCAACAATGTATACCTCAATATCCGTGCCCGTTTCAGGTCTTATGACCAAGATCAGGTGTCATTTAAGGTCAAAGAATTTTGCCCGTGTTGGGGGTATTTGTCTAATTGGCATCATAACTTAGAAAGTTTATCGATCTAGTTCATGAAATATCTAGAAGGGTATTCAAATATCAATGATTGTTTTGCACACTTCTTAGTTCACATGATCATAGTCATTTAGGGTCAATGAATATAGTATTTTATTATGTTTTTTTTTAATATTTATAAAAGTGTACATAACAACTCAACTATATTGAATATCATGACATTGGTTTATTTCAGGTATATCGTTAATCATATAGCAAACGGCAGTTCATATTAATATGTTACCTTTGATTGCATTGTTCTTTATAGAATTCTGAATGCAATTATTTACTTCAATAATGGCCTTGGTTTCAATTATTAATTATTAGGCACAGACTTATAAAGCTATAAAATGTAAAAGCACATGTTTTTATTCAAGCGAATTGACCAATATAAAAAAGTAACAATTATTTCTTTCTATGGTACAAAAATAATCAATTTTACTTGATAATAAAGTGGTTTTAAAAAGTCTTTGAGAAAGAAAGTCTCACAATTCACCAGTTTCTGCAGGGAGATGAATTTAGCTACGAGAGTATTTGGATCAATCTTGCTCATTAGTCCAGGATAGGCCCCAGAGCAAATGGAATAAGCCTTGTTTTTTATATACAATATCTTATGATGGTTTCTTGTCAATTCGATGGTGCTGATTCCGAATCTGAATGATGCCACTCGTGGACCTTTATCATTTTCTGCACATAGGCCTATGGCCGCCAAAATATTGTCTTAAACTCGATTTATATAAATATATCGCATATGGGCAAAGGGCGGCCATTTGAATTTTGAAATATAAAATTTATCACCTAAATGATATATTTCATTAGAAATCATGTTTTCAGACAATATTTTACTCATACAACACCATTTACTCAAGAAAACACAAATTTTATTCAATTATTTTTCCCCATTCAATACTGTTAGGGCCTGTATAGCGGCCATTTTGACTTTCAAAATACAGTATTTATCACCTTCCTAAAAGAAGAAATGACTTATCCTGTTATGTTTTCAAATAATGTTTTACTCATAGATCACAATTATGTACATCTATGGTGCTTTCTCCTATGAAAATTGGTTTCCCAATTCGCATTGTACGTACATGTAATACAGTCGATGTCTATGGTGGCCATTTTGAAAGTCAAAATACAGTATTTTAACAAAAATATGAAACCTGAATTATACATTTCGTTCAATTGTGGTTTTTTTAGACAGTATCCCATTTGTTTATCATAAATTCATGCATTTTAGTGCACTCTTGTCATTTTGGGGGGTCCTTATTTCCATTGTACATAATACTGTTAGGGCCAATGGCGGCTATTCTGAATATCAAAACACGTCATTTATCCCATTCATGACATAATAAATAATTTATCTCGTCAGTAACAATGATTTTCATAAATAACCTCGTTCCTCGGGCCTCGTTCATATAGATCATAATTACTTGCAGTGATAGCGCTCATTTTTGTGAAAATCATTTTTCGCCTTTTATATTGTACATATAATAATAGTATACAGGGGTCTGGCAGCCATTTTGAATATCAATATTTTTGTTGTAAAAAAATGAATTTATTTAGAGAATATTCAACTTCTGCCACACAATTACATGGATTTTTTTTAGCCATCGTGAGGGCAATCTTGTGATTTTCATGGGTAATTTGCATATTTTGGTGGCCATATTGGATTTTGCCAATTTGCGGAAATGCTCAAGATTTACACGAGAGGCAGCATTCAGATTCATAATCAGCACCCTCAAATCGATAAGAAATCATAAAAAACATTGTATATATGAAAAAATGTTATGCCTCTTCTAGCCTGGACTAGAAGGTCCATCTGGTCATCTATTTTGAAATAAGCAGAAAATGCCCACCAATCAAAGGCCGAATTACTCGTATGAAGATCTTGAAAAGCTCTCAGTAAACTCTGCCAAACTTGAGAAAAGATCGCAATCACTCGAGCAGTATTCGGTACTACTCGTTGATAACTCTTCATGACTCGTACTGCGCTCTGGTTAATCTTTTAAACATTCCTGAAAATGTACCATTTCCCCCCCGAGTTTCCGCGAGTTGGAACCAACCGCGTAGCCAGGATTTCATTTTGGAGGGGGCGGTAAATGCACGCGAAGCGTGCCAACACGTACAGAGCGCGCGAAGCGCGCTCCCTAGGGGGTGGGTGCAGGGAGGGGGAAGCGCGAAGCTTTTGGTGTTTCATAAATTAAAATGAAAAGGAGCCGTCTCTCTTGTCTCTAGTGCCTATTTCAGCTCCAATTCAGTTGACTCATTGTGATTTTGAACATTGTTTTCATGAACCTTAATTTTTTTTAAAAAAGTGATTGTGAACGCACAAAAAAAGGAATACATTGGAGGAAATTAAAATAATAATACCCTCGCGCGAAGCGCGGAAGCTAAAGCGTTTTATCAGTTTTTTGCCATGAAAAGGGTCCCGACTAAAGGGTCTTCTCAAAGATATATTGAATACTTCCCTTGGAAAGATCAGATTTGATTACAAACAATTTAGCGACAGTGCATATCTTTAACTCGCAAAACAGAGGAGAAGAAGTGTATATATGCCGGGAGAAAGATATTCAGCCCCGCGCAGAGCAATGAAACTCTGAAATTTCAAAGGGCGGACGTTTCATCAAAATAATGCAGATACGTCTAATACCACCATCGGCTCTAATCAAAATGATTTTCTAAGATTATTGAACTTCTTTATGAGGAAATAGTGCGCAAAAAGTTGAAACTTCTGTGATTTATTGAAATTAAATTAAAAAAAAGAGGATTCCTAATTTCTTTAACTATTAATGAGTTATTAGGTAAGAAGAAAAATCTAATCCCCAAAGTGTTTAGATGTGATCAAAAAATATATTTTCAACCAACTGAAATATCTGATGCATTCAATGAGTATTTTGTAAATATTGGAAAAAATATTAGTGATATGGTCCCACAATCTATTCATTCTTCTCATTTTTATTGTCGAACAAATGTGGTTGGTTCCTTATTTTTATCACCTGTACATATAAATGAATTGATTAATATTTGTAAATGCCTTAAAAGTGGTGCAAGTTGTGGAATTGATAACGTAAATTGTAAAGTTGTTAAGCGTGTCATTTATGCCATTGCCTTGCCTTTAACTCATGTATTTAATCTGTCTTTTGTAACTGGGAAAGTACCTTCAAAACTCAAAGAATCTAAAGTAATTCCCGTTTTTAAGAAAGATGACCCCGATAAATTTGTAAATTATAGACCAATATCCCTCTTACCATGTTTCTCTAAATTGCTTGAACGAATAGTATATAATCGATTACATAAGTTTTTAAACAGTAATGATATCTTAAGTGATTCTCAATACGGATTTCGACCCACTTTTTCCTGTGAGCATGTTCTTTTAAAAGTTAAACAAAAAATAATGGATTCATTTATTGCTGACGAACACATAATTGGAGTTTTCTTAGATCTATCTAAAGCTTTCGATTCTATGGACCACTCATTACTTTTATTTAAACTTAATCAATATGGAATTCGAGGGATCGCGTTAGACTGGTTTAGGGATTATCTTTTAAATAGGGTTCAACATACATTTGTCCACGGTGTCTTATCTTCTTCATTAAATGTTTCCGTTGGGGTACCGCAAGGATCAATTTTAGGCCCCTTGTTATTTCTTTTATATATAAACGAACTTTGTAAATCATCTAATTTGTTAACCTTTTATCAATTTGCTGATGACACAAGTATTTTTTATTCTTCTAAAGATTTAAATAATACCATCCACATCCTGAACAATGAACTCCAAAATGTTTCCGACTGGTTAAAAGCAAATAAGTTGTCCCTGAATATAAATAAAACTAGATGCATCTATTTTCAAAAAAATAAATCTTTAACACGAACCCATACTGACAAATCTAATAATAATAATTCAATTGACAACGATCGTATTCACATTTATATCGACAATAAACGTATCGAATTAAGTAATTCCATTAACTTTTTAGGTGTCACATTGGATAATCTTTTGAGTTTTAAGTACCATATGATAAATGTATTACATAAGATAAGTAGGAATACTGGTTTACTTTATAAACTTAAGCATAGTTTGCTTCATAAAAATCTGATAACTCTGTACCATTCCTTAATTTTCCCTTATTTAAAATATTGCAATATTGTCTGGTCTACCAATGTGACCTCATATGATTTGTACTCAATATACAAAATTCAAAAGAAATGCTTAAGAATAATTACTAATTCCCATTACCTAGCACCATCCGCACCTTTATTTAAGAAATTGTCTTTACTTAATATATATGATATCAATAAACAAGAAATCGCAATATTTATGTATAAGTACAAGAAGAGGTTGTTACCCACTCCTTTTTCAGATCTTTTTCAATATAATAATCAAATTCATAACCATAATACCCGTTCTTCCAATAAATTTCATCTATGGTCTATCAAGTCTTGTCACGAAGCTAAATCATTAAGTTATGTAGGTCCCAAACAATGGAATGAGATTCCCCAAATAATATCTAATTCACAATTTATATCTTCCTTTAGAAAACAGTACAAAAAATTTCTAGTGAATGATTATTAATTTTCGCAGTTGATATCAATGCACTACTTGTACCCTTCCCCCCCCCCCCCCTTTGATTCGTGTCTTTTTGTATTTTTTGTTGTTTTCTCTGTCCCTTTTCCTACATTGTATTCACTACAATGATATGATATTCTGGTTTTTCATTAATATTGTTGTCTTTTTACTATGTTTTGGCGATCCAGCCTTACAGGTTTCTGATAACCTTCATGGAAAGCCACGCAATGTATTATATTATCTAATCACATTATTTGATGTTTCTTTGTATTTTTATCCTATTTTGCGAAATAAAGATTGAATTGAATTGAATCCTGAAGTGCTTCATTTTGAATAATAAAGAAACTTAAGTGTCATTCAAAATTTCAAACTGAGGGCGCAAAACAGGGCAGGAGATGAATGTGAAGGGAAATGACATGAAGTTTAATAGAATTTGATAAAAAAAATATTGTACTTCTTTATTTAATACGACGCGATTATAGGAACCTGTTTGCCCCAGAATTATGGTTGTTTGGTAATGAGCTGAAAAGCAGGAGAAGTTGACTTTATGGAGGTGGCGGCAGAAATTGATATAAAATTTTACCCGCCCGGAGCCGACCCGACCAGAAGTTGTGAGATCAATTTAAAAGATAACTTCATATACTTTGGCGTAGCCTTACTCTAATTCCATGCCCTAATGGATACATTTGAACTTTAACCGGTAAGAAACACATATACCTGAGGTGGAAAAACAGGGTTAGAGAAAGGGTGGGGGAAACAATGTAGAATTGCAATATTGTCATTTAACCGCGCGCAGCGCGGAAGAAAAATTCATATATAAATTTAGAGCAAGAGTGAGGGAGATTCTCTTTAAAAAAAAAAAAAAAAAAACACAAACCTACCTTTCTTCCCTTTCCTCCCTTCCCTTTTTCTTTTCTCCTCTCTTTTTTCCCTTTTTTTTTCTTTTTGGGGGGCGACCGCCGCCATCGCCGCCGCCGTCGGAACTCGCGGAAGCTCGCAGGGACTCGTACACCCAACTCGGCTCTGTGTGAACAATGCATTAGTTTCAATACTAATTAATACTGCATAGGCTGTTACATCCTGCCGGGTACCCATTCAACACCTGGGTGGAGAGTGGCAAATTGTGGATTGACGCCTTGTCAAAGCTCGCTAGGCCGTGGTGGAATTCGAACACACGTCCCTTTGATTACAAGGCGACAGTCAGAACCACGACACTTCCACAAACGGTTTTTACACCATGTCCTGTTATATTCCTCTCAAAACCATGACAATCCTCTGTCCGACTCATCTTCGACCAGATGCTCATCGGATTCCCCTTCCTCAACAATCCCGACTGTATGTGTTACTTCGCGTCACTTTTGTAGTATGAACTATGAAATATATGATACGACTGGTGTTCAGCAACTGCATCAACTGTTCAAGCCCTAAAATCATAGACATGGGTGACGGTGCGTGGATGGGAATCATACGTTAGGAGGGCGAATGTACCTGTTCGTAGTACAGTGACTACCCTCAAGGAATTATCATAACATGTATGCAAATCCGTCGGTGCCTACATGGTATAGGGGCTAGCATTCACTTTGGTGTATATTTAAATAACATTGTGTCATTTAAAAAAAGGAAAATTGAATAGGCAGTTGAGCCTGAAGCTCAATGGGCAAATCAGTCTGTAAGAGGAATCATAACATTGTGGAGTTAGGAGGATGCAAAATGTCCAATTAACCCTATTTTGATATTGTTTAAAACCGGTGAACTTGTGTTACAAAAGTCGTATTCCTAGGTGGTTCCAACATGATTGATCTTAAACGGAAATAGTGTGTAATTCATTATTTACCGTGTATGTCTCTGATCTTGATAATATTTTATATCTTTTTTATAAAATGCTTGGAAAAACACAGTGGTTTTATTTCATATGAGGAAATGGGGTGATATGATACCAAGCTTATGTTACATGTTTTGATTAAAGTCTTATCAAATTCCCTGACATCATCTTGTCGTGTGTCTAAGTCTTTCATATTTGCACTTCACTTACCACAAGCTTTACTAGTTACCAAACATGATAGGTTCATATAAGCTGTCACATTATGTCATAATTGCAATTATAGGCCTATGTGAAAATGGGCTTGGTTCATGAAAAACAGAAATTGTCAAAGGGTGAGGAGGCAGCACCCGTCAGTGCTTTAATATACCCACCCGCAACCAAGCATGACATATGACATTATATGTTCCATTTCTTACATATGTGACCCAATTTCACTTTTTATAACCATAAATGACCTTTGATTTTCCTAAACGCGTTTTAATTGCTTAGTGATTCATGTGAGACAACTTTATTTTGCATTTGATTTAATGTGATATCAAACATGTTACAGTTATTTCGCTAAATAGAAAATCGGATTCTTAATGTACACACTCCCAACTTAATCTTTGTCAAAGAATGCGTATAATACTTAACTTGTTTGTATTTAAAACATGATATATTCCACACGTTATGTTTGTAACGCAAGGTACCTTGCATACGGCACTTAGACACAGTATATGAGGCCTGCTTTTACGAATTTTGCTCATTCTCCTAGCTTAAGACGACAAGAACACATTTGTCGAAACGTCGAGATGGGGTGGTCCTTTTCAGGACCAACACTTGCTCAAGAAAGATATATGATGTACCGTAAAATCCACTTCACTATTTGTAACGCAATTGAACTTTTGTGACATGAAATGAGCTGAAATGAGTATAAATGCCTAGTTATCCATTCAATTTTTCATTAGCTTTAATTTGATACCAAAAATGACATGTTTATTCCGTAAAATTTGCAATTCATATTTAAGAGATAAGTGAAAAGTGGGCGTGGTTTATCACGTCAAAAAAATGCCCGAGGGTGCCAAGGTGGCACCCATCGGATACTTGAAGTAGACAAACAACCTCAACCAAAAAATCGCAGTCATACCCAACTTGACGGTCAAGCAATATCTACCCGACTACTACCTAAGACCAAACTCCACTGCGTGAAATATACTTACATAATATCGGTTGGTATAAAATTGCCATTTCCTTTAAAGAAAGTATATCAGTATATAGCAAATTTTACATGCTACCCAAGAGTTACCAATAAATGTGTATAATGAGTTTGCGAGAAAAAAAAGGAGATGTGGAAGAAATTTCTTCATGTGTAAAGGCATGCATCTCGTTTGCATTGCCCTGCTAGGAGGGTCTTCATAGCATTCGTCATGCCAGTTGTCTCAACATTCAATAATGCTCATAACATTCTTATTGCATGTATTGTTTGTTCTCAAACTTCCATTCATCTTGTTCTTTGGTTTTCATGCTTGTACAAACACAAACTTGTTCCATCTGTTTCTTTCTCCTTTCTATAGTGGGTAATGTTGTTTTGTGCATATTTGAGGAGAAAACGTATTGCTTAAACTCTGAACTTTAAATGGCTATCACAGTTCTATGTTGTTCTAGCTTTACTATGGTGCATTACATTAAAAAAATGTGTATTTTTTCATTAATTACAACTTTAAAAATAAACCCATACCCGGTTTCGGAGTGACGATTACGGAGTGACATCTGAAATATTCACACACGGGCAACATAAACAAACTTATACTTTAAAATTTTCTTTTGTAATGTAAAATGACCTTCAGATTATCCAAAAGAAAAATTTTACAAAACAATTAGCAATAGTTTTCTGTTAAATTGAAATGAAGTGAAAACAAAATATGTATTTCCATGTGTAAAATACTTTGTATGGTTTGGGTTCTCCTATAAGGAGATGCGTAAGAAAAAAATTGTGGGTAATATGTTCCCCTTTTTTCTTTATGAAATCCAATTCAATGCAATTCAATTCATTTTAAATCCCATATGAGTTTTGATAGAAAAATTTGATCGAGATTTAAAATAGAACCAATTTAAATATTTGGAATTGCCAAAATGCAGATTTTTTTAGTTGATAACAAAATGATCATAAACGTGGTCTTAAAAGATGTACAAGACTTGAAAGAAACTATGTGTTAATGGGCTTATCATAATGGTCTGCAAATGTGGTGTGTTTTCCTTCAACAAGAAATTTATCCACTATGTGCTGCACTCAACCTAGGTGAGGTAAATGGGTACCGGCAGGAAATAATTCCTCAAAAAGCATTGTGCACCTAGCCTAGCTTAGCCGGGTTATGATGTGAGTGACTACATCATAGGCTGTACTTATTCAACAATAATAATAGCAGCGCCTGCTGGGACAACAGGATGGGTGTTTTATAAAGATTCAACTACAACCTAGAGACGCACTTAGATGCCTAGTTGCATGCGTTATGAAAGACATGACTGCATTGGTCAGATCATGTAAAGAAGACGCGCACTACTGCGTATTGACCAATAAGGCCGCGCGTTGCATAGCATGTACGCATCGGCATTTAAGTGCGACTCGTGGACTAATAGTTGCAAGAACTTTCGATTAATAACTCGTAAATTTTCGGTCTTCAAATCAAACATATGTCAGTTGTGCAATAAATTGCGAATTTGTGATTGATCGATAATTTTCTCCTTGAAACAAGGAGTGTTATCTGATTTGCTACAGTTAAAAGTGTTCAATCAGTAGTGAAATTGCAACAGAATATTTGTAATTGATTACAAAACTACTTTCTTGCACGTCATATTTAACTCTTCTTAACCCCCCCCCCCCCACCCACAAGGAATAAATTAAATTGGTCAATCATAATGTGCCCCATTGCAATTCAAAGACTATTACCTGAAAAGAATGACAGTTGCACAGTCCCAATGGTTTATCTTTTCATTAATCATGGTAACGATAGAGCATACATGTATATATAGGTTTATATATTGTCACCTGCATCAGTTTTTGGTCTTTGTATGTTATTAATGGTGTGTGTTTCATTTTCATATCGGTATGGTCAGCTGTATAATTTGGCCGATGTTGATCAATTTATGTGTTCTTTTGAATAATATGAAGAAAGAGAAAGTAGTATTAAAAAACATTGCTGATTAAGCTTAAGTCTTCCGATCTGAAATTAATTGTCTCAAAATAAATAGAGTACAATTCACGGAGCAAAATGGTCAAAATTACATCAAAATGTGCTAACAAAATAAACGAAGTTGTTAAATTTTATAGCTTAGCAGTATTTTGTGAAAACAATTATATCGCGCGTAATCATGAAACCATATCCATCAGTTGGACCGATGTCACATCCCCACTTTTACTTTGCTTATGTTATTATATGAAAGCATGATTATTCTATATTTTATACATTTGTGAATGATATGTCTTCCTGATATACTTGCAGCAATAAATATCTAATGCATTAAATCAGATGTCAATCCATTTCGTTTTAGTTATTGGGAGAAACAAATGAACAAATATACGTTCATTTGATAGAATATCATTAATGAATAATTAGGTGAGAGAAAGGGATAGACACTCACCTAATTATTCATTAATACAAAAGAACAAATGGAGATCAGTTTGCCCATTAAATCGTCGGCGGTCATCCGAACCGTCGTATCCACATACGACGGTTGAAACCCCATTTCAGAGAAAATTGACTTCAAAGTTACTATAAATTTTACACTTAGTTTTCAGGCCTTACAACATATTCATTGCTATAAAAATACATTGTTGGAAAGACCAAGGCAATTTCTTGACAATGTGTATACTTATTTGGTTACACTTCGTAATTCCGAAGCTTCGTAATTCCGAAGGTTCTTTATTCCGAAGGTTCGTAATTCCGAAACACGTAAATTGCCTATACCTCGATGTTCGTTAATCCGAAAACGAAAAAGGGTTCGTTAATCCGAACATTTGTGGCGTAATTCCGACGATTCGTTATTCCGAAGGTTCGATAATCCGAAAACGAAATAAGGTTCGTTGTTCCGAAGGTTCGTTAATCCGAAAACGAAAAAAAGGTTCGTTGTTCCGAAGGTTCGTTGATCCGAAAACGAAATAAGGTTCGTTTTTCCGAAGGTTCGTTAATCCGAAAACGAAATAAGGTTCGTTTTTCCGAAGGTTCGTTAATCCGAAAACGAAATAAGGTTCGTTAATCCGAAAACAAAATAAGGTTCGTTAATCCGAAAACAAAATAAGGTTCGTTAATCCGAAAAATGAAAACCGGGAAAGCAGAGGCAAGGGGAGGGGGGCGGGGGACACTTTTGCCGTTCAATTATTATGAGGATGGGAAGGCAAGGGCGGCCGAACGAATTTTCGTTGGGGGTAAAGCCAAATTGAAACTCATACGTCAAAATGGGCACTTTGGTGATATTTTCACCTTAAGATTATCATCTGCTTGAAGTCATTGTGTGTTTGATAGTGATTAAGTAGAGAAAAACTTTTTTGAAGTGACTTCTTTTTATGGCAAAATGTATATTTAGGCTATATTTTTCGGGAGAGAGTATATGAGCGAGCGGCTTGGTAAAACAAATTCAAAGGTGAAGTTGTATAACCTTTTTTTTTTGTGGTCAATTATTCTTAAAATGGCATTATTGCGAGGTGTTGCGAGCGTGAATCACAAGCTAAAACTTTAGGTTATTTCAATAAAAAATGAAAATTAGTTTTTAAAAATCCGAGCAGATTTCTGCTGTCATTAAAAAGATTTGCATCTAACTAAAGAATTAACACGAGCGCAAAACGCGAGCTTAAACATACTGACCAGAAAAGGAACCTGTTAAAGAAAGCATTTAGTGACCTTTTTAGGATGCATATTTCACCAATCGAATGAGAGTGCGAAGCGCAAGCTGAAAATTTTCAATATTCCAGCCTGAAAACTTAACTTAACTTGTATACTTTAAAAAGAGTATTATATTTCGAAAAAAAGCATGAAAGACGGCATATTTATTTTTGAAAAAGGAACTTTCCCATTTTGGAAAATATTAATTCCCCTGTTTTTTATTTCATTTTGATGCCCCCTGCCTCCCTCCCGGCGGATCCAACTTTCGTCAAATAGAGGGGGGGTCAATTTTTTTTAGCCATATATTCCTTGATCGGCAGTTTAAAGTTGATTTTTGTTTGTTTCTTTGAAAGGGTAGTCCTAACAGTCAATAATCAGATTTATCCTTATAAAATAAAGTAAATATGTAATAACATGATAAACCCTTTTTAAATAATGCGAGCGCGAGCTATATATTTTTGTTAATATGATGGGCAATATGTTTGTGATCTTCAAAGCGAGATGCCTATGTAACTAAATTTAGATAATAACTGCTAGCAAGAAGCGCGAACAGAATTCTTTACTATATATGCTCTGACTTGATCTAAAGGGGACATTTTAAGAACTTTTTGCAGTTAGCCATAAAGACGATGCGTGTTTTAACCAATGGCGGCGGAACTTTTTTTTTTTTTGGGGGGGGCAAAGCAAAAAAAGGGGCCAATAGGGGCAATTTGGTGGAAACGGATATTTTCACCATTAGATTATCATCTGTGTAAAGAGGTTGTGTGTTTTGTAGTAACTAAATTGAGCACAATTTTTTAAGTGATCACTAAAGTTATATATTAACGTTTCATTTCTGCGAGCGTAGAGAGCAAGCGGTTTGGGGAAAAAGTCAAATCTGAAGATGTAAAATTCACCTTTTTGGTCAATTACTGTTAAAAGGGCATCCTTGTGAGATGTTGCGAGCGAATCACGTGCTCAAACTTTTGGAAATTTCATGTGGGCCTAGAATGATAATATTGATATAGATATTATTTACCCAGGGAAGCCACTTCAGTTCTGAAAACTATTCTCCCAGCTATTATTTTTTTTAACAAGAATGCTTAGAATGTCCAGTTTTCATGTTGGAAAATCGGAAAAATTTGGCTCACATTTCTCGCTCGCATCAAGTATTGTTTATTGAGGGACTCATTCTATTCCTGGTTACAAAAAAGAAGTATGAAATGTCCAGTTTTCAGGTTGGAATATCAAAAATTTTAAGCTTGCGGTTCGCGCTCTCATTATTTAGTTCGTGAGATATATATTCTATTCATGAGTCACTAAATGCAGTCCTTAAAAGATTACTTTCTGAAGCCTGTTGCATAAAACTTTTTTACCTGAGAAAACTCTGGTAAAAACTGAAAACTAAGGTTAGTCTGATTTCCGCCATTGACTTTAGCACAGGGCAAAACTCTTGTAAAAACAACCTGAGTTTTCTCAGGTAAAAAGTTTTATGCAACGGGCCCCAGGTCAGTATATAAACAAATTACAGCTCGCCCTCGCATTAATTCTTTAGAAAGATACACATCTTTCTCACGATTACAAAAAATGCTCCGAATGCTCACTTTACGTCTTGTTACATGAAATGTCTACTAGTTTGAGCTTGCGATTCGCGCTTTCAACATCTCACAACGATCATTATTAGTATCATTTTTATTTTTATTACCAGCAGAAGCTGTTATTAAAAATGACATCCCCTCCAATACAAATCCTATTATCTAGAGGTTGCTCGCACGCTTCCAACACACTTGATCCCCTGCATCTTTAATTAAACCATTTGCTTATAGGCAGCAATTGCTCAGATAAAATCGAAATTAGCCTAAGCTTGATCAGGGCGCCTATATTCTTAATGAAATACATGCTTTGGCCCCAACACACGCATGTATCACCGATCGTTATTACTATCATTGCATAATATCGTGTAATCTTGTAATGACAACATCGCTTTTGTTACCAAAATGAATTATTTTCATTTTCGGAAATACGAACCTTATTTAATTTTCGGATTAACGAACCTTATTTCGTTTTCGGATTAACGAACCTTATTTCGTTTTCGGATTAACGAACCTTATTTCGTTTTCGGATTAACGAACCTTCGGAATTACGAACCTTATTTCGTTTTCGTATTAACGAACCTTCGGAATTACGAACCTTATTTTGTTTTCGGATTAACGAACCTTCGGAATTACGAACCTTATTTCGTTTTCGGATTAACGAACCTTCGGAATTACGAACCTTATTTCGTTTTCGGATTGACGAACCTTCGGAATTACGAACCTTCGGAATTACAAACCTTCGGAAATACGAACCTTCGGAATAACCGAACCTTCGGAATTACGAAGCTTCGGAATTACGAATGTATGCGTCCTTATTTTTGCACAAAACCAAGGATTCTAGAAAATATCGCAAAAGAGCTCCGTGCTTGTAATTTCGGTTTGAGCGGTTTAGATTTCCCCTGTACAAAACGCCATAGGGAAAACAACAATCCTGACCGCGATTTCAATGCGCGCGGTCAGTTAAAACGTCGTAGCGCTTTTCACGTGCAAAGTCAATGAAGCGCAGATGGCCGATACGACAGTTTGGTTGACCGCGCGCACTGAAATCGCGGTCAGTCAAAACGTAGTATCGCTCTGCAACAATACACGTTTCCAATGGGATATGCGCATTTTATTAAAAAATTGTATGGCATCGCCGTGTAAATTCTATCATATCTCACAAACTAAAATGAATTTCTGCCAAGATATTCATTTATGAATAGAATAGGACTTGTACATTAATATTCTCCAAAAATCTCAAAATTAAAAAAAAAATTTACCAAAATTGACTGATAATGACGGTTCGGATAAGTGCCGACGAAATAATCATGAAGACATGAAATAGAACTGTTTCACCGAAGTAAAGCAAATCTTAACTCTAATTCTCCCGGCAATTTTCGCGATATATCTGCCGCGCAAAATTTTTTGACCTCACCGCTCTCTGACTATTTACTTTCAAGTCTCGCGCAAACTTTCAGACCAAATTTGTGACGCCCGGGTACGTGGTTACGACATTATGTGGTTACACTTCGTAATTCCGAAGCTTCGTAATTCCGAAGGTTCGTATTTCCGAAACACGTCAATTGCCTATACCTCGATGTTCGTTAATCCGAAAACGAAAAAGGGTTCGTTAATCCGAACATTTGTGGCGTTATTCCGACGGTTCGTTATTCCGAAGGTTCGATAATCCGAAAACGAAATAAGGTTCGTTGTTCCGAAGGTTCGATAATCCGAAAACGAAATAAGGTTCGTTGTTCCGAAGGTTCGTTAATCCGAAAACGAAATAAGGTTCGTTGTTCCGAAGGTTCGTTAATCCGAAAACGAAATAAGGTTCGTTGTTCCGAAGGTTCGTTAATCCGAAAACAAAATAAGGTTCGTTTTTCCGAAGGTTCGTTAATCCGAAAACAAAATAAGGTTCGTTAATCCGAAAACGAAATAAGGTTCGTTAATCCGAAAACGAAATAAGGTTCGTTAATCCGAAAACGAAATAAGGTTCGTTAATCCGAAAACAAAATAAGGTTCGTTAATCCGAAAAATGAAAACCGGGAAAGCAGAGGCAAGGGGAGGGGCGGGGGACACTGTTGCCGTTCAATTGTTATGAGGATGGGAAGGCAAGGGCGGCCGAACGAATTTTCGTTTGGGGGTAAGCCAAAAAATGAAACTCATACGTCAAAATGGACACTTTGGTGATATTTTCCCCTTAAGATTATCATCTGCTTGAAGTCATTGTGTTTGATAGTGATTAAGTAGAGAAAAACCTTTTTTGAAGTGATTTCTTATTATGGCAAAACGTATATTTAGGCTTTATTTTTCGGGAGAGAGTGTAATGAGCGAGCGGCTTGGTAAAATAAATTCAAAGGGCATAATTGCGAGGTGTTGCGAGCGTGAATCACAAGCTAAAACTTTAGGGTATTTCAATAAAAAATGAAAATAAGTTTTTAAAAATCCGAGCAGATTTCTGCTGTCATTAAAAAGATGTGCATCTAACTAAAAAATTAACACGAGCGCAAAACGCAGCTTAAACATACTGACCAGAAAAGGAACCTGTTAAAGAAAGCATTTAGTGACCTCTTTAGGATGCATATTTCACCAATCGAATGAGAGTGCGAAGCGCAAGCTGAAAATTTGCAATATTCCAGCCTGAAAACTTAACTTGTATACTTTAAAAAGAGTATTTTATTTCGAAAAAACACGAAAAACCGCATATTTATTTTTGAAAAAGGAACTTTCCCATTTTGGAAAATATTCATTTTCCTGTTTTTTTTTATTTCATTTTGGGGGTGCAAGTGCCTCCCTCCCGGCGGATCCAACTTTCGTCAAATAGGGGGGGCAATATTTTTTTCAGCCACATTTTTCCTCGATCGGCAGCTTAAAGATGATTTTTGTTTCTTTGAAAGGGTAGTCCTAACAGTCAATAATTAGCTTTATACAAACAAAGTAAATATGTAATAACATGATAAACCCTTTTTAAATAATGCGAGCGCGAGCTATATATTTTTTTTAATATGATGGGCAATATGTTTGTGATCTTCAAAACGAAATGCCTATGTAACTAACTTTAGATAATAACTGCGAGCAAGGTCGCAAACAGAAATTTTAAATATATAAGCTCTGACCTGATCTAAAGGGGACATTTAAAGAATATTTTGCAGTTAGCCATGAAAACGATGCGTGTTTCAACCAGTGGCGGCGGAATATATTTTCCTTGGGGGGGGGGGGCAAATCCAAAAAAAGGGGACCAATAGGGGCAATTTGGTGCAAACGTATATTTTCACCATGAGATCATCATCTGTGTAAAGAGGTTGTGTGTTTTGTAGTAATTGAATTGAGCAAAAAAAATTAAGTGATCACTGATTGATAAATTATATATTTACGTTTCATTTCTGCGTAGCGAGCAAGCGGGGTTTTTTTTTGGAGGGGGGAAAGAAATCAAATCTGAAGATGTAAAATTCGCCTTTTTGGTCAATTACTGTTATTAAAAAGGGCATCCTTGTGAGATGTTGCGAGCGAATCACGTGCTCAAACTTTTGGAAATTTCATGTAGGCCTAGAATGATAATAATGATATAGATATAGGGAAGCCACTTCAGTTCTGAAAACTGTTCTCCCAGCTATTATTTTTTTAACAAGAATGCTTAGAATGTCCAGTTTTCAGGTTGGAAATCGGAAAATTTTGGCTCACGTTTCTCGCTCGCATCAAGTATTGTTTATTGAGGAACTCATTCTATTCCTGGTTACAAAAAAATATAAAATGTCCAGTTTTCAGGTGGAATATCACAAATTTTAAGCTTGCGGTTCGCGCTCTCATAGTTCGTGAGATATATATTCTATTCATGAGTCACTAAATGCAGTCCTTAAAAGATTACTTAGGTCACTATATAAACAAATTACAGCTCGCCCTCGAGTTAATTCTTTAGAAAGATATACATCTTTCTCACGATTAAAAAAAAACTGCTCAGAATGTTTAAGTTCACGTCTTGTTACATGAAATGTCTAATAGTTTGAGCTTGCGATTCGCGCTTTCAACATCTCACAAGGATCATTATTATAGTATTATTTTTTATTACCAGCAGAAGCTGTTATTAAAAATGACATCCCCTCCAATACAAATCCTATTATCTAGAGGTTACTCGCACGCGACCAACACACTTGATCCCCTGCATCTTTAAATCATTTGCTTAGGCAGCAATTGCTCAGATAAAATCGAAATTAGCCTATGCTTGATCAGGGCGCCTATTCTTAATGAAATACATGCTTTTGGCCACAACACATGCATGTATCATCGATCGTCATTGCATAATATCGTGTAATCTTGTAATGACAACACCGTTTTTGTTACCAAAATGAATAATTTTTCATTTTCGGAAATACGAACCTTATTTAATTTTCGGATTAACGAACCTTATTTCGTTTTCGGATTAACGAACCTTATTTCGTTTTCGGATTAACGAACCTTATTTCGTTTTCGGATTGACGAACCTTCGGAATTACGAACCTCATTTTGTTTTCGGATTAACGAACCTTCGGAATTACGAACCTTATTTCGTTTTCGGATTAACGAACCTTCGGAATTACGAACCTTATTTCGTTTTCGGATTGACGAACCTTCGGAATTACGAACCTTATTTCGTTTTCGGATTGACGAACCTTCGGAATTACGAACCTTCGGAAATACGAACCTTCGGAATAACCGAACCTTCGGAATTACGAATGTATGCGCATTATGCAACGTTACGTAACTGCAAGTCAGACCCAAAATTGCTCATAAACGTGATTTCATGTACAAATCCAATGCAAATTGTGTATTTAGCCAAAATTCCTAAATGTATCATTATTTCTACTTTTACAGATTAAACTTAATTAACTTTGCCTTGATTATGATCAGAATTAAGTCTTGAACGATTTCCATCGAAAAAACAATAAAAAAAAAACAAGTAAAAAACGAAAAAATACATAAGAAATTACACCACAATAAAATACATAAGAAATTGGTCTTGGTACCAGAGTTTTTTTCATTCACAATTGTTAGGAATGCTATAAAGAATATTTTCACCAAAAAATAGCATTCTAGGAGCTTTATAATAAATCAGAGAAAACTTATGATTTCATGAATAAATCAGCATAATTAATTCATATAAAATGTGAAATTTACCAATGCAACTGCGTAGGTTACGTCACTCTCTAGCATCATGCAAATTTTCGCTGTGATCGCGCAATCCGCGGCTGAGATCTTAGGGGGGCAAAATTCAAAATTCAATATTCAAATCAACTTTGTTTAGGCCTAGCCCGAGATCTAAATCCAAGTTCTAGCGCAGACCAGGTCCAGGACCCAAGGCAGGCCGATAATGCATGATAACATCTAATCCACAAGAGGGCGCCATACACGTAGAAAAATATATTAATGGACCGGTTGGTCAATATATTCATCGAAGGTGGACCGGCTGGGAAAATACATTGATTTTGATCATATCACGTGACGCGCAATTGACCAATCGCTCTTGGCTATCTGTCTTGGCTATCTAATATTCTGTATTATATCATTTTCAGCCTGGGGTACCCTTATTAGTTATTATCCTGTTAAGGAAATATTGATATTTTGTTTACCTAATGAATATTTCGCTGTTAAAGACACAAGTCATGAACATGATTCAGATAACGATTTGACTTATTATTTCAATACATATTTGACCTATGTAATCACTGGTTATCTTGCATCAACGTTCATTATCATAGAATCCATCGATAAGATTGCATAATCACAATGACATTATGAAACAGATGAAAGGACTGAATGCAATATATGGAGCTTTTCTTGGAGGGGTGGAGCGAGATGGCAAGACGATAGAGTGGAAATTTCATACAAATTATTGTATACGTAGACCAAGTATCCTCTGTGCCTTCTTCAAAGGCATTTCGATTCAAATGATTGTTACAGTTTTGGGGCGCAATAACTTTTGAAAGAGAAATAATGGCTCTTTTCTGGAACAGCAACTCAATAATCACTGCAGAAGCAATGGCTGTGCCTTTTTAAAGTGTTTTAGGTACATACACTAATCGTTATTTCGTTATACATAAAAGTAATAGTTGCTTTTTAAGGTAATATTGTAATTGTCAGGGGTAGGGTTAGTTATCATAATCACTTATCTATAACACAGGCAAACTGTGCAATGTACAAAAATATGATTTGAATAATTAAGCATAATTAAGTAAACATTAGACGAAAACAATATAGTGACAAAAATGGTTGTCCATTGGCCAGGAATCGAAAAATTCAAATTAAAAGGCATGCGAGCCATCACAGAAAACTAATCTTGTTTTTAATTTTCGTCTTTTCCTCGGGTAGGGGAAGGCGGGGTAAGTTGAGCATAGGGCAAGTTGATCCACCAGCCCCAGGCCAATAACGAATGAGTCAGATATTGTGGTGGTGTCATGTATTGATGACCCACAGCACAACCCCTAACCCCACCACATTGTTTTCAACTTTGAAACAAAAAGTAGTTTTTTAGAGGGAAAATATGAATTTCAGCCAAAAAAGTAAAAAAGAGTGTGAAATAGATAAGTGCTTTATAAACACACGCGTCTTTAAATATAATAAAGACATGATAACAACATTATTAGTCCAGGTAAGGATCTTCATTTTTGTCATAGTCTTTTATATGATGGATGCATAATAAATGTGTGGATACAAAATTATCGCACTAAGTTCGGACTGGGGTAAGTCATGTAAGTTGAGCCAAACAGCATGGGGCAAGTTGAGCCATGGTAAATTCATATGGTAATGTATCTGAAAAAAAACCCATATCGATTGAAATGCTGGCTGAAAGGAGCAAATTTACATGACTGCTCTTTTCTTTTTAAAGGATGTTAGTATTTATAGAGAATTAGCAAGTGAAAAGACTTTAAACAAAAAATGACATGCTGGTTCTCCCCTCATACGTGTTGTATATACATAGTTTTTGTGGCTCAACTTACCCCAGAAGGTGGCTCAAACTTAAACCCCCTATATGGGGCAAGTTGAGCCATTTGACATCGTTTTTTTTTTCAAAGGTCACGATGACTTTCAGTGTGGGGATAGAAAGTTATATATTGGTGGAAAATATTTCAGAATTAAATTTCAAGGCAAGGTACTGATTTCGACGAGATTATTAATCATATCAATTCTAACATGCAAAAAGCAAAAACTGTCACAACTTACCCCGCCTTCCCCTACATCAAATGTCCTTTTTACCGCGGTTACTTGGGGCCCTTTTCACAAAACTTGTTATTTCAACAAACTTACAATAAAAGTTCGGAGCTATAAATCATTCTATTTGATTTGCTGATCATAACCGTGCATTTCGTTATTACGGGCCCTGCCCCTTTATCACAGACCCTGTCATTCCGCTCTTCGATTAAGACGTTTGCGATTGCAAGTGATCGAGTATATTATCTGCCCCATGATTAGAGGTTGGTGATTCCAAATTATGTTGAGCAGGTGGAGATCCAATAAGCAATGATGGTTACGACTTCCAAGAATTCTTGCGTTAATTCTGTTAATGTAAGAAAGTAAGTCGAGAGAAAACAAAAAGTGATACCCTATAACCATTTACCATGATCTAGGAAAAATTCTGCATTAAAAATCAAATGAAAAAAAATCTGGCCCTTCCATTGTGCTGCTGATGCTTACATAAAAGCAAATTGATGTTTTGACGGTATCTATATGAGTATGATACTCACAATAATGACGGTAATAATTGGAAATTACGAACTTTAATCGATAAATACGTAGGCTTTTGAAACAGGATATTCTTATCATATAGGACTACCCTGAAAATAAAGCAAATCGAAATTATATTAAAGAGCATGTACCTTAACGTTTCACATAATTATGTTTTATTTTGGGGATACAAATTTTCATGATATTCATGAAATTTGTAATTCAAACGATTGTATTTTCTCTAGATTTCGGTGTTAAGTGTTGACTGTATGTACAGTTCAAAAACAAAACAATTTATGTTACCTTATCTTTCATCTGTAGAAAAACCATCCCCTCCTTCTTTGGTCAAGGACGAATGTACCGTCATCGGCTAACGTAACGATGAACCTGTGGTCCGCGTTTTCTATCTTGACTGCATCTGGATTATTCAAAGCTCTCTGGGCATCGTTTCTACTGTTGAATACTCGGACTCTAACCCTTTTATGTGGTGTCGTGTAACTAATACGGCTCCTCCTGTCAAGTACTGAAGTCTGCTCATCAATCGGCTCTCCACTGTCGTAATCGGGAAAAAAATCAACTATTACATATCCTGAGCGTTCAGTTTGATTAATGATATATGTCGTGTTCTGCATCCTGATAAAACCAAAAGCTTTTACCAAAATTTCAAAGATTGCGCGAGCTGCGTTAAGAAGTGACACGGTTCCCGCCATCAGTCGTTGCATTAAATCACAAGGTAAACTTGATTTGTTATGACCGACAAATGTCACCTTGATACCTGAACAGACAATTTGCTTTTTTACTGCATATCGCGCCACTACACGATACTTTTGATCAAACCTAGACATGCTAGAGGATTTCCCATTAATTGGTTTGATCCTAGTTAAAGGTAAATGTGTTTTTGACCTGACGTCACATCCTAGAAATGAAAATGATTGGTTAACTTATAATGCTGATATCTTCAGCCCACCCCCTTTAGAAAAAATCTAGTACAGGCACAACAAGGTATAGTAGGAGGTACCAAAAGTTTTCAAATAAAAAGATATAATAATAAAATAATTATATATTATGATATATAATAAACTAATGATATCTTATATAGTACATAATAGAATAATAATATATCATTAAATGTCATAAAATCTATTTGAAACAGGGTCATGCTTCTGCGCCAAAAAAAACACTACCAAGATCTTTTGTGCAGGGACTTCGTTTTGAAAAGGGGCGGTTATATTATAATTTGTTTGCTTTGCTGTTTTCGGTCATGTCAATAAACTCTAGTTCTGTCATTTTTCATTCTATTAGACTAATAGAATGAAAAATGACAGAATGTCATATTTGAATTTCTGATATGACATTGGATTTCTTGTGTTATCATGATAATCACCGATGGAAGCATTGTGATGTAGTAGTTTCAAGTTTCCTTTATTACATTTAGATTTAAAATATTACACAAATATGAAATAATAACCATACAAATCAATACAAAGGAATATACTACAGTACTGCCATACAAAGGAAATAGATATATGTTTTCGGTAGGCAATAAGCAGTTAATGATAATCATGCAATTATGATATATACAATGAGGGTCAAACTATTATGTACGAAGAAAAATGTAATTGATGGAAATGGAAGTAAATGAAATGAAATGAAGAATAATCTCGATTAAACCTCTTCAAGCCTACTTTCATCTAAGTGATAAAATACAAGTTTAGGAAATGGAGGGATCCACTGAACAGTAGGGCTTGTTAAATGTTGAATTAGGTAAAGATAAATTAGTTGGTATAGCATACGAGATTGAAGGAGGCGGTGGGTAAATAAAGTGATGATGATGTGATGGTTGATAAATGGAATATGGAGTAAATGGAAGGAGAACGAAAGAAAAAAAAAGAAGTAACCGGATAGAAGAAGAGAGACGATAAAACAACAGAATGAGGCCGGAAGGAAGTTAGGCAAAGTTGGGTACCGATCGCCCAACTGGAATTCTCTCTATCACCATGATCATGATTTAGATTTCGAGAGTCAGTTCTGACTCTTACTCTCGATCGCCTCGTAATCATAGGGTCGTTCGTTCGAATCCAACCGTCGCCTAGCGTCCTTAGGCAATGTGTTAATCCACACTTTGCCACTCTCCACCCAGGTTTTAAATTAGTACCCGGTAGGATGTGAAAACGTATGTCGTATGCATTGCAACTGAGTCTTGAAAATCTTGTTGGATGGCTCCCCAGTGAGTCGAGTGGATACAATGCATAGACTAGCCAGTATTCTGAAATCCAGTTTAACAAAGTCCATGCATGGTCTAGCTCTTTGCCCCCCGGGGGAGGGGGCACTTAGTATATAATGCATAGTGGGTACGTGCCGCGGATGTGACCCCCATTTTTACACTCAAATTTCCGTTCCAGGGCATAGCATTTTTGCCTTATTGAGAAGAAGAACAAAGAAAGCCGCTCCAAGGCATAGCATTTTCTTCTTATCGAGAAAAAAAGAAGAAAGAAATTCGCTCCAAAGCTTCGCATATATTCCATTACATCGTTCCGTTGATCTGATACAATGAGCTGCAATTTTGGTGAAAAGCGGCCGCAGAGCGATGTCCTACCATCGCCTCAGCTCTCCGCGAGCGCACCGGGCGGAGGTCGCGCTAGCTTCCTTATTAATGCACACATGACCGTTCCATACGGATACAGACGCACTCATTCGCTGGCGATCCGTTCCAAGGACCCCCGTTTTCGCAAATACTTGTAGTTCTGAAGCCCTTTCCGAGGACCCTCCTTTTTACAATAAAGCCCAGGGCGCCGGAAGATAAAAATAAGATTTTGGGGGGCAAAACGAGATTTTGCCCCCCTCCCCACACGTGCCCCCTAAAAGTAGAAAAATTGTGAATTGTTTAAGGACAAAAGTAAACGATGAAGGCTCTTTTCTGCCTAAAATTGTTATTTCCATTGTCAAAAATGAAAAAAAAAATGTCCCTGACGGGGCAATTACATATCATAGTAAGCCTCGCGTCTTTTGACGAACATGTCCCTTTGTGAAAAATACCTTTGAGCCCCTTTTCCATCTTATTACGGTGTGACGTTTAACTTTTTAATGAACACATTTCAGACTATGACGAATGGCAAATTGAAAGTTGTTTACCAATGCCTAGGCGCAGATCCAGGGGGGGCGAGCCAGCCCCGCCCCCCCCCCCCATTTTTTGACAACCTGCAGAAAAAGAGTACTCTTGATAGAAACTATGAAAAACGGGAAGAAAAGTAAGAAAGAGGTATCATACCCATGATGTGTAATTTACAGCCTCGTATTGCGGCCGGCCCGACCCCGAAATGAAACAAGACAAAGGTGAGGGGAAGAATTGGAAAATAGATTTTGTATAACAAATATCGCTCGCGCTCAGCTCCCATTTCCTGTGTGATGAATCCCATTCAAGAGGATTAAATGGCACGTATGCAGTTCTGAAATCAATATGCACACAATACTTTCGTTCGCACATCAAGCTTTTATTATTTTGTTTGATTTACACAAATTGTTTATACATATCAAAATTTTCAGCTTGCGCTGCGCGCTCGCATTTTTTGATTTGTGAGTTACCTATCCTCTTTGGAAATTCTTACCAAAATTTCTCAAAATGCTCCTTATATCATGTCAGTATATAAAAAAATAAGATTGTTTTAGACACACAGCTTGTTCTTTATTTAAATAAAAGCGCGCTTAGACTCTCCAGTTTTCAGGTCGGAATATCAAAGATTTTGAGCTCGCGCTTCGTATTCTCATTATTTAATTGTTGATACGTGTATCCTCTTCATTTATCACTAAAAATCAGTCCCAAATTGAGTCCCTTTTCACGTTACTAATAATAAACTTTCGGCTCGCTTTCGCTCGCATTGTTGAGTTGGATATTTATCTTTTTTCATGAAAGTAAAATCTCCTCAGAATCTCGGGACTAAGGATATAAATTATCAAAGAATTAGAGATCGCACTTCGCGCTCGCATTGGATATTAAGACCACTTGATGATCTTATCTTGTACTTAAAACTTCAGTCTTTAGTTAGGACTACCCCCTAAAAAAAACAAATAAAAATCAGATTAAAGCGGCCAATCGAGAAAAATGTTGATGAAAATATTTTTCGCTCTCCTATTACACACACAAATGAAATAATCGCCCACAAATGTAATAATGACTTTACCCACAAATGTAATAAATTTGAAGGGATTTTTGGCGAACCCGTTCCAAACTTTCGGATAGAGTAAAAGTTGACAGTTTTCGCTGTGAATTTTCTGTGAAATATCGAGTAAAGTATGCAGAAGCTATAAAGACTGGTCTACAAATTTCGCGAATGTCGCATCATAAATCTACAAACTGAAATATTGTGGGGATTGACCATGGACTTTTATGGATCCGAGTGGATTTTTATAGTGAACAACTTCATGCCGGTATATGTCTAAAAGACGCTGGACGCCAACCTGGTCCCACCTGTGCTGAATTTTGAGGTACTGTTTCCGACATTGAATATTTTCGATTGACAATAACATTTCTAGCTAATAATTTATAAGTTATTTCATATTGTATGACAGATCATTTAATGAAAAACTATACACTCATCATTGAAGGGAAACAATCGATCGCTAGAACAAGTACCTGAAACGTAAATCATAATATCAAGATATCGCAGAAAATGGCGATGGAATCTAACACAAAGGATTTAATGGATGAGATGTTTGCTCGATTCCAGAAGGAAAACAAGCAATTTATTGGATCAATTGAAATAACTATTCAAGATGCAGTCAAGAAGGAAATTACAAAATTACTTGACCGCCTTGATGAACATCAGGGGAAAATTGTGGATTTGGAACTTGAAAATCAGTCTCAAGGTAAAGAGATATCGCGCCTAAGGAATGTCGTCGAGAAGCAACAGAATACAATCGACAATCTTCGTCTTTCTTCGGATATGCTCGAACAATACTCGAGGAGAAATAGTCTCCAATTTTTCGGTATTCCCGAAGCCCCAAAGGAATGCACCGACGAGTTGATATGTGACATCGTTAATCGTCGGCTTGGTGTTTCCATGTCAACGCAAGCTATTGACCGCTCACATAGGGTCGGTAACCCAAAGAGAGGATCTTCATCAAACAAGCATGATAAGAGAGGTAGTCAAGTGAAACAGTGGCCGCGCCCAATTATCGTCAAGTTCCTTTCATACAAAACGCGCAATCAAGTAATCACTAATCGACGCCGTCTGAAAGGCTCGGGTATTGTTATACAAGAGGACTTGACGAAGAGGAATCGCGAACTTCTTGGCTCAACTTCTAAGCATCAGAAAGTAGAAGCAGCATGGAGCAGCGATGGAAGAATTATTGCTAAGGTGAAGTCAGAAAATGACAAGTCAATAAACAAAGTAATTCGCAACATCTCTGACTTGACATCCCTATGATCCTTAACATGTGACAATAAATCGCGAATTGTCTTTTTAACCGCATCGCATTTCATCATATTTTAACTTTTATTATTACTCTGTTTTATGTAATTTTTTTTGTGACATCCTAACTTCTTGGAGCCCCTCCCCTCACAAACCCCCCACCCAGCATGCCAGTAAAATACCCATGTTGTGTATGTAGCAAGGCCGTACGGAATAATCAAAATGCACTGAGGTGTGTCGGATGCGACTTATGGTCACACCTTTCATGTTCCGAAATGTCTTTTGAATTCTTTAGATCCTCGAACGATTGGTTGTGCAACAAGTGTATCTTTGGAGAAATGCCCTCACTCGACTATTCAACAATTTGTGAAAGTACGAAATCAATAGAAACTGACAGAGTAAATGTAAACAATTTGAACCAAGACTCAGTTGAGAAATCAAAGAACAAACTCAAAACCCAAAACGGGCTAAAGATTGCTCATCTTAATTGTGTATCACTTCTGAAATATTTAGACGAAATCAAACAAATTATACATGAAACTGATCTAGACATTTTAACACTCAGTGAGACCCATCTTTGTTCTTATATTGATGACTCGGAAATTTTCATCCAAGGATACTCTCTTGTGAGACGTGACAGGAATCGATTTGGAGGAGGGCTTGTAACCTATGTGAAATGTAATATTCCATATATAAATAGAAGTGATTTGATAATGAGTGACAAGCTAGAAATGGTAATATTAGAAATTAAGCAATATAAACAAAGGTCATCTTTCGTTGTAAACTGGTATCGTCCACCGAAAGCTAGTATCGACGTTTTCAATGACTATGAATCAGTCATTAATAGACTAGATAATCTGAATGTCGATTTTATAATTCTTGGCGATTTGAACTGTGATATAAGCAGCAGAAGTCCTTTATGGCATACTGTTAAATTATTAGACATAATGGAGTCATTTAATTGCAAACAGTTAATTACTGAATTTACAAGAGTAACGCCAACCTCTTCTACTACTGTTGACCTTATTTTTACTAACAATGTTAATAAATGCTCTTTAAGTGGAGTTATCGAGATTTCTTTATCTGACCATTACATGATATTTTGCGTTCTTGGGAAACAATCCCACGTTCCCCAAGAATCACACAGATACAAAATACACCGAAATTGTAAGAACTTTTCGAAGGAAGCATTTGAACTTGATATGGACAGAGTAAATTGGGAGTCTGTTTATCAAACTAAAAACCCACAAGAAGCTTACGATAACTTCACTTCAATATTATTGGATGTCATTGATAAACATGCACCAATTAGAAAGAAGAGGATCAAACAAAGTATATCTCCTTGGATGACTAAAGAAATTATTAATCGGATACGTATACGAAATCGCTTAAAAGTCAAAGCGAAAAAAACAAACACTGAAACAGATTGGAATACTTATAGAAAAGTGCGAAATAATATTACCGCACTTATTCGGAAAGCTAAACGCGATCTTTTGACCAAAAATATTGAATCAAATAGAAATAATTCCAAGGAAATCTGGAACTCCTTGAAATATCTGACCTCTAACAAAAATAGAAAATCGCCAATTTCACGTATTTGTGTTAACAAAGAATACATTGAAGGAAAAGACCTTGCAGATACTTTTAATGACTTCTTCAGCGATATTGGTGCTAATATTCAGAGTGAAATTCCAAACCTAGACTCTTGTGCGCTCTCTGAGTTCAATATAGTTGGATCTAAGTTTGCCTTCGAAAGTGTTACTGTACCCAATGTAATGAAAATTTTGAAATCAATATCGGGTGACAAGGCAACTGGACCCGATACAATACCAGCTAGATTTATTCCTTATATTGCCCATATTATTGCAGCTCCATTGACATATGTTATTAATCTGTCACTGAATGTTAGTTATGTTCCAAAACAGTGGAAGCTTGCTCGAGTAACTCCAATATTTAAAGATGGAGATAAAAATTCTTTAAACAATTACAGACCAATCTCAGTCATATCGGTATTGGCTAAGGTCATGGAGAAAATTGTTTATAATCAGGTATACAAATACCTTGAAGAAAATGATATCCTTTCACAATGCCAGTCTGGCTTTAGACCGAGGTATTCTACACAGAGTGCCCTTTTGAATGTTACTGATAAATGGATGTCTGCTATTGATAAGGGAGAAATCGTAGGAGTTGTGATGATTGACCTAAAAAAGGCATTCGACAGTGTAGATCACTCTATTTTGTTTAAAAAATTGGAAATGTATGGCTTTGATAGAATAGCCCTGAAATGGTTTGAAAATTATTTACATGTCGAAAGACAACAATATACTCAAGTCAATGGTGTTTCTTCCAGCCTTAGAAATGTAACCTGCGGTGTACCCCAGGGTACATTATTAGGCCCGATTCTCTTCTGTTTGTACACAAATGATTTACCTAACTTACTGAAAAATACTCAGTTGGCTCTTTACGCCGATGATACCTGCTTATTTCACACAGGTACTAACCCTTATCAAGTTTATGAAAAAATCAATAAAGATTTGAATATCATCTCGTTGTGGTTAAAACGCAACAAACTAGCACTTAATATTAATAAATCTGAAACTATTGTAATTGGCAGTAAGCAGAGACTTTGCAAGTGGAATCAAGAAATCGAAAATCCTACCATTAAAATTGATGGAAAGGTTATTAAGAAAGTAAGTGTTTGCAAATACCTCGGTGTATTCATCGATGAGAATCTTAGTTGGAATAAGCAAATAGAGCATGTTAAGGCAAAAGCTGTAAAAAGTTTATATCTTCTTAAGAGGATAAGACCTTACATCAGTAAAACAATTGCAATGGTATTTTATAAATCGGTCATTCAATCATATTTTGACTATTGTGCCTCTGTATGGGGAAATACCTCAAAGACTAATTGTAAAAGATTACAAACCTTACAAAATAGGGCTCTAAGAACCGTTCTACAAGTTCACTATTTATTTCCAACTAAATCTATTTTTTCAACTTTAAACATTGACGACTTAGAGATTCGCCGAACTAAACAGCTGGCAATAGTAATGTATAAATTGTTACACGATTTAGGTCCCAATTATTTAAAAGAGATATTTGTTTACCGTAAATCCAATTATAATTCCAGATCCGGTAATATGCAGTTAACATTAAATTTGCCCAAAACCGAATTCGGAAAAAGACGTTTCCTTTTCCGAGGTGCAAAGGTGTGGAATTCCCTTGCAAAACACATTCCATTTGAAACCCCATTAAATACATTTAGACGGAAAATAAACACTCTAGGCCTATCAAACGTACTGAATGACCTCAAGGATTAACTTCCCTGTTTGCATGCCCCCCCCCCCCTCCCCCTTTCCCCATTTTTTAATGGTAATAATTTGATGATTTTTGTTATGTGTTTTTGTATTTTATTGTTTGCTACAATGTATTTTTCACGTATGTAAAGTATTTTTCATTTGTAATCTATCTACTTTGTATGTTTTTAATATCTGGACCCCTCAGAAGAACAGCCGCTAGGCTGAAGAGGGCTATCCAGCCCATGTGTTGGAAAATGAATAAATAAAAAATAAAATAAATAAAATAAACTAAAAAAAAATGCTTTCATATAGCACAAAAGTGCAAAGTCTTTTTTTCCAGACCCGGTTAATTAAAAAATTATAATATAATCCAAAGTCTTTTTGCAGACCCGGTTGTTTAAAAAAATATTAAATAAGTCCAAAGTCTGTTTTCCACATCCGGTTGTTTGAAAAATTATGATATAAGTCCAAAGTCTTTTTTCCAGACCCGGTTATATAAAAAAATGTAACATACTAGTCCAAAGTCTTTTTCTCCAGACCCGGTTGTTTAAAAAATTATTAAATAAGTCCAAAGTCTTTTTTCCAGACCCGGTTGTTTTAAAAGTTATTATTTGAGTCCAAATTCTTTTTTCTAGAACTGGTTAATTCAAAAATTATAATATAAGTCCAAAGTCTTTTTTCCAGACCCAGTTATTTAAAAAATTATAATATAAGTCCAAACTAAGATACGATAATGATATTCCAGTGGATTAAAAATGAGAATCGAGCTTTGTCTTTTCTCAAGACCCAGTTAATTAAAACTTGTGGAATTAATGTATTTATTGATGTTTCAACTTATACGGCGTATATTGAGAATATATGCACTAAGACTAAATTGAGAATCAAGCGAAGTCTTTTCTCCAGACCCAGTTACTTAAAACTAAAAACTAAGACCCTATCGTAATGCGTTCATAAAGCACAAAAGGGCAAAGTCTTTTTTCCAGACCCGGTAAATTAAAAAATTATAATATAAATCCAAAGTCTTTTTGCAGACCCGGTTGTTTAAAAAAATATTAAATAAGTCCAAAGTCTATTTTTCCACATCCGGTTGTTTAAAAAATTATGATATAAGTCCAAAGTCTTTTTTCTAGAACCGGTTAATTCAAAAATTATAATATAAGTCCAAAGTCTTTTTTCCAGACCCAGTTATTTAAAAAATTATAATATAAGTCCAAACTAAGATACGATAATGATATTCCAGTGGATTAAAAATGAGAATCGAGCTTTGTCTTTTCTCAAGACCCAGTTAATTAAAACTCGTGGAATTAATGTATTTATTGATGTTTTAACTTATACGGCGTATATTGTGAATATATGCACTAAGAGTAAATTGAGAATCAAGCGAAGTCTTTTCTCCAGACCCAGTTACTTAAAACTAAAAACTAAGACCCTATCGTAATGCGTTCATAAAGCACAAAAGGGCAAAGTCTTTTTTCCAGACCCGGTTAATTAAAAAACTACAATATAAGTCCAAAGTCTTTTTGCAGACCCGATTGCTTAAAAAATATATAACATATAAAGTCCAATTTATTTTTCAGACCCGGTTAGTCTAAACTAAGATACAATAATGATTTTCCAGTGTAATAAAATGAGAATCGAGCTTAGCCCTTTCTCCAGACCCAGTTAATTAAAGCTGGTGGAAAAAAGACTTTGGACTTATATCATAATTTTTTAACAACCGGGTCTGAAAAAAACTTTGGACTTATATTATATCTTTAAATTAACCGGGTCTGGAAAAAAGCACTTTTGTGCTTTATGAACGCATTACTATAGGATTTTAGTTTAGAACGGATTCGCCAAAAATCCCTTCAAATTTATTAAATTTGTGTTTAAAGTCATTATTACATTTGTGGGTAAAGTGTTATTACACTTTATTGGTGAAAGCTGGATCCGCCTCTGATGCATGCAGGATGTGTCGGCTAACAAGCGCGCGGTCGTCCAGAAACGCTCAGACCGGACACCCGATATCACTAACGAGCGTAAACGCTAGTTACTCGAGCAACATATGGAATCTGAAAATGACTGTAAGACAGAAAAGGTTAAAGAGGCTTCAGTAGTTGGATGATTGGATTAATGAAATAAACTTTAATGATTTTCAGAAAAGTTTTAAATTGTTAGACAATTAAGCTTGTCATATTTCCTTTTCCTCCAGTTACAAATTTTGAAACGTATTGCCCATGCATGGATAATCAGGGACTCCAACGCTGATGTCAGAAATGATTTGCATAGAGTGAGGATTTAAGTGCTAGACGTCTGCCACGTCAGAAAAGTATGAAATTTTAAATTTGACAAGACATTCATTTGAATTTCTTTTGTTTCTGTTGTTAAGCTTCTTCTGCTTAATACACTCGTTGTTCTGACATGAATTACTTAAAAATTTATGCTGATTGTGCTCTCTCGCGTCGCCCTTGTATGTAAATGTACACAAATAAATGTTTCTGAAAAGATATTGCATGAAAATGTAATTTCTGGGTTTTTTAGTCAATTAAAGCGTAATACGTAATTTAATTGATCAGACACGAAAACCACATTCCGAAGCGATCGTTTAGAGTGTAGATTTCATAGGTTCTCATAAATTATGAGCGTAGTCTTTCGTAGTGAATTCTATGTTTAATTCTCAAGAAATTTATGTTTGAATGCTCTTAGAATCGCAACTTTTATACTCCATTTTTACACAAAGTCCTCACCGTGGCTCCAAGGCCCCCGTTTTTTGTCTCGCCCGCGGTACACCCCCACTATTTTTTGGTCTAGTGCCCCCCGGCTCTTTGCTACAATTATGGGAAACTTAATATCTTAACACGTTTTACTTTACGATTAACAGTGCAATGCTTTAAGCACTGGATCACTAACCAACCAAGTGATGGGTAACGAGAAACAATTTAATGGTCAAATCCATCCCAGAAAATTGTTGTTTGTAAATGATAAAGAAAAATTAAAGTAGCATTACGCTGAAAATGTCATTAAAGTCAGATGTAAACTAAGAAAATGATTACATTTTTAAGATTCGCTCGTTTTTCACAAAACAAATTAAAATATGCACAACTCAGTGGTTGTGGTAATATGCAAATGAGAGATTCGAAGAAGTCCCTCACTCACTATTTCTTTTTTTTATTGTTTGAATTCTAAAATATTTCAATTTTTTACAGAATTGACAACTTGACTTAATCATAAACTGTTAAAATAATGGTGATTCCACATGTTCAACGAGGAATAAAATATATTTTACATGGCAATAAGGATAACATTAGAAATTTTTCAAATTTTTATATGATAAAATACAAAAAAATAGCGAGTTGGTGACATCATCAGTCTCCTCATCTGCATACCGACCAGGATGTGCATATAACTGTTTTATGAAATCAAAGCAAAACTTGAAAATGTCATAACTTTCTTAATTTAATCTGATTTTAATTTAATTTTCAGCGTTATGCTTGTTCGATTTTTCTCCTTTTATTCCAAGCAACTGTTCATTGGGGTAGACTTGTCTTTAAATCCATGCATTGTACTACATGTATCTCTGTGAGATCTAGATTGCATATAGAACAGAGTATGATATTAATAACTTTGTACTATAACCCAATGAATTATTTTTAACTGGCCTCTAGTGAGCAATGCATGATGAGAAAAGGTGAAAGAATTTTAACAATGGGACGTTCCAAGAAAGCTATTTTTATCAAGTTTACTTTATCGGAGCAAAGAACAATTTGAAAGAAGTTATGGAGTATACTCAGGTTTAGGCATGTTTTAATTTGTTTTTCCTTATTAATAACTCACTGAAACTGATTGACTATAGGAGTATTGTAATTTGCTTAACACTTCCTAGCTAAAAAAATATATATAAATTCTTAGCCTCCACCCGAAACAAAACAAAAAAAATTATTTTAAAATATGTAGAAAACTTAGGCATTTTTTTTTTTTGCATTGAATATCTTCAATTTCAACTCGAGAATCCAAGAAAAGCGGTCAGGGTCGACTCATGTTCTTCTGTATATACCCCTATTATTGAACCCATTATGAAAAATGATTCCTTGCTAACCCCACCTCCCTCTATCCCGTTCTCGGCCACCCACCATTATCAAAGTACCTTTGGATCCGTCCACAAACCATACCTGTATATCTCCATGATGATTATGTTGCGTGACTAACATCAGATCAAATCGTTTTATGATTCGATAAGAATATGATAAATTGACTTGATACTAGGAACTACAGTCGATCACATGTTGACAGATGCATGTATATAGGATAAACAATTTTGCCGATATCATATTTTTTTATTTTTATTTTGTGGTTGGATTTACATTCCGTGACAACTACCAATATGCAGCCATTGAATGGAAAAAGTAGAAAATCGGCGCTTTACAAAAGAACGCTATATTTGATTACAATTATTATAATTTGTGTTATCGTTATGATTATTATTGTTATCATTATTATTAATATTATTATTATTAGTGCCTAATCATTGCTAGCAGATGAATTGTAATAACGATCATGTCATCTTGATAAATTGTTTACAGTTATCGTGTACAAATGTATAGTAGTATAACAAACATGTTTAAACATATGAACATCTAAGACATTTTCTTCAAATGACACACTTAGTCAAAAGCATGAATAATTTTACTTTTTTTACTCTTGAAAGAGCATCAGCAATTACATTATTCTTTCCCTTTATGTGTAAAAATTTCAATGGGAATGGTTGGAGCATTAGGCTCCATCTGTACAGTCTTTGATTCTTTGTTTTGAATTTCTCAAAAAACACAAGAGGATTGTGGTCTGTTTAGACTGTAATCTCTCCATCGGTTAGATACATGTCAAACTGCTGAAGGGAAAGTAAGAGACTCAGGGCCTCTCTTTCAATAGTTGAATACTTCTTTTGAAACCGATTGAGTTTCTTTAGTAGCACACTGCTTTTTCGATGCCTTCTTCATCTTCTTGGAGCAATACTGCTCGTACTACAACATCACAAGCTAACCAGACATCAGTAGGAGAGTACTGATGTCTGGTTAGCTGAAACCTTTTTTCAAGGATTTGAATGGGGATAGTGTTGTGTTGAAGGCTCTGTTGCTAACAATGATAGTTTGTTTAGTAAATCTTACCTTGTACAGGCATAACAGGCAGACCCAAAAGATTCTGCATCATCCTTTTCAGCTCTACGAGTCTGGAACGATGCCAACAGTCACAGGACCACTAACGAGGTCACACCTTAAGTCGACCTTATGCAAAGGAACCGACATGAAATTTGGGCCATACCTTTAATTAAGACTTTGGCATTCTCTGAACTCTTCGGAGGAAGAGCCAAATCCCCTGGCGCCATCAGAGACTGTGCAGCCCCTGTATCCCTAAGGATCAACACTGACCTACCAGCAGCACCAGTCGAACAATGGGATACTTTGCCATCATGCAAAAAACTTCTAAAGGTTTCATCAACCTGCTTTACTTTATCAGCAAATACCAGAGAAACAATCTCAACATCTCGATTAGCCACTGATGGGACAAACTCCATCGAGGGAACACTTGTTTGCTTGACAAAACCCGTGTCTTTCTTAACTTTGGTTGGGCATTGCAACCAATTACCAACATGATTCTTTCAAATGTCCCGATTTATAACAATGAGTACAAATTTTGGAACTACGACTCTCAGACCTTTTTTATTCTGTGCCCCCACTAGCCTGATTCTAGTGTCTTTGTCCTTGCTAGCATATTTTCTCTCACCAGGTTTATTGTGGGATTTAAATAACCCTTTATCTTTCTATTTCCAATAACTCTTGAAAGGAGGCCTATCTCCACTACCCTTGTGTGTGACCTCAAATTCATCAGCTACTATGGCTGCTTTACTGACTTCAGTAACTCTACGGTCATCTAAGTGAGATTTAATGCCAAGACTCTTTTTTAATTCTTCTAGGAGGACAACTTCCCTAAGGTGAACAAAGTCTTTGTCTACTTTCAGTGATCTATACCACTTATCGAACATCATTCTTGTTCCCTAGCAAATTCAACATACGTCTGGCCTGATTGTCTTTGCGTGTTCCTAAATGTATGCCTGTACGCTTCTGGTACCAACTCATATGCATTGAAAATTGTTTCTTTCACTGTAGCATAGTCACATGATTGCATTACAGAGAACGAAGAATAGACTTTTGCAGCCTTTCCAACAAAAACACTTTGGAGGAGAAGAGTCCAGTATTCCTCGGGCCAATTCAGTCTCTTTGCCACTTTTTCAAGTAACACAAAATATTATCAACTCCCTCTTCATCAAATTTTGGTACAAGCCGAATTTTTTATGCCACATCAAAGTCTTGGGAGATTTATCTTTAACAGAGTTAGTATTAGTATGTTCATGAGCTAACTCCACTTCTTTTGGTATCAACTGGTACTCCAATCTCATCATCTCCATTTCAATGTTTTTCTTATTCTTTCCTTTTCAAGTTTGATTTTCTACTTTTCCAATTCAATGTTTGCCAATTGAATCTGAGCATCATCTGAAATAATAACAGAAGTTTCAGACTCCCCTGTAAGCTTCGTGGTGTGACTAGCTAACAAGTTAATTATCTCTGCCTTCTTTAAACCTGGGGCTAGATGACCCAAATGATCACAAACTGTTATCAAATCATATTTCTTCAGTGACTTCAAATGATCATATGACAATTCTGTCATTGCAAGAAATTCTTCAACATCAAATGTAGCCATGGTAGAATATACAGAAAATAGAAGCAAGTAATAACACAGTACAGAATATTCTAGAACTTTCCAAAAATTTCGAAAATGTTTCCATTTCAAATTGGCTTCCGTTTCCCGAAAAAATGGCTTTAGTTTCAAATTGGCTTTTTGTACAAATTGGCTATCGTTTCCCGGACAAGCCCCAATAATTATTTGTTACGATACTGCAACAAATAACAATAAAATAATTTGAAATTTAATTTCGCTTTTTTTTATTACAGGAATTAATTAAACATATGCAAACAAATCATAAATGATAATGATCTTACGTCTCATGAAATCAGTTATGGCAATAATTCCAAATGATAGTAACCAAATAAAAGTCCAAGGTAGCTGGCGAAAAAAAGTTCACAATAATGGCGATAATGAAACTGATGTTGAAGCGCGATGAATAACAAGAGTCACTGTAATGAGTTGAAATGTCCGTGAAGACGATGTTGATGATGATTACCAGTCAGTTTCAGCAATCCATGGGTTGAAGAGTATTCATTAAGCAGGTTGATAATCTCGATGAGAACTGAGAATTCCTCTCTCAAAATAACTGCAAACAGTTCATTGATAGCGGGCAAATAATTCTTCCAGGTGGAAATAAAAACAGCTCTGACATAAATTCTGGTATGAAACTCTTAGCTCTGATCTGATGAAGTGATCTGGTATGATATGATGTTGCCCTTGAAGAAACTACCACCTTATTTATACACATTTCAACTATTCTAGAAACTTCTAGTATTTACCCTTCTAGAGGCTTCTAATATTGTCTGCAAAAAGAATATTCTCCTTTCTGTAGCAATCACATTCTGGAAGACTCTTGAATGACCTAAGCCTATTGTTCTTTTCCACTGCCAAGGGGTTTATTGTATAGCAATCTATTGTTTGGCAGTCTGTTCATAAATAACAAAGAGAACTCAAAGATTACTCATGTCTAACAAAGTTGTACTATAGAGCCTTCTGGAACGTTATTGATCATTCTATGCTATAAATGAATGTAATAGCTCTTACAATTCTTCTTATATATATAACATAGAACCTTCTAGTATTAGAGGCTTCAAGTATCGTCTTTTAAAAGACATTCTCCTTCTTTCAAGAGCAATCACACTCTTGAATGACCTCAGTGAACATGTCAATAACATTGCTAATCCTACTGTTCTTTTCACTGCAGGCTGGCTATTGTGTAGAAATCTATTGTTTGTCAATTCAAGAAATAATAAAGATTATTCAAAGATTACTCAAAGCTGTACTATAGAGCCTTCTGGAACATTCTTAATCACTCTATGCTATAAATATCATTGAAAGGGGAAATAACTAAATAAATGAATGTAATTGCTTTTACAATTCTTCTTACATGTATATATAACAGTTATGCTTGTTGGATTCTTCCCCTTTTATTCACATCAACTGTATATTGGGGTGGACTTGTCCTTTAAATCCATGCGCATGGGCACCGGAAGTGGGGGGGGGAGCACTTGCCCGTGATAATTATGTTAGCGTGACTAACATCAGATAAAGGCGTTTTATGATTAGATAAGAATATAATAAATTGACTTGATATTACATGTAGGACAGATGCATGTATATAAGTTAAACAATCTTGCCGATATCATTTTTTTTTAATTTTTATTTTGTGGTTGGTTTTACATTCCGTGACAACTATATATATATAGTTGTCACGGAATGTAAAACCAACCACAAAATAAAAATTAAAAAAAAATGATATCGGCAAGATTGTTTAACTTATATACATGCATCTGTCCTACATGTAATATCAAGTCAATTTATTATATTCTTATCTAATCATAAAACGCCTTTATCTGATGTTAGTCACGCTAACATAATTATCACGGGCTGACAAAAAAATGCGTGGTCGGATTTTGCGTGGTTTTACGTGGTCAAAATGATTTGACCACGTTTCGTGGTTGTTTGATCGACGAAACAGGTTCTTTGGTCAGAACCACTGCTAGAATTAACCACGATGATTAGTTATACTGACCACGCAGAACGTGGTCAGATGAAATAACATAATTTGACCACGTTTCGTGGTCATGGTTTGATCGACGAAATTCATACTAGTCATAAAAATTGGGTCATTTTTTGTCAGCATCAAGTAGAACTAACCACGATGATTATATTGCGCCCAGTACACGCAGAACGTTTCAAATGGAAAATAATCATTCATGCTTAATGGTCATTTTGGGTGACCCCGCACAGTGGCCAAAATGACCACGTAGCGTGGTTACATATTTGACCTAAACGTGTCAAATTGTAACCACACTTTGTGGTCATTTTGGATAAAGCGAGGGTTTCGGACTCCGGTGACCGGCGGGTTCGATTCCCAAGTGGTGCGCTAGTGCCCTTTGGTAATAGGCTTTTATCCTCATTACCAGGTTCCTCGGAGAGGACCTTAAGGCGTCGGTCCCCTGGTTGCTTGCTCACAGGCATTCGTGTTCTAGTAGTCTGGTAAAAAGCTCGATATAACATTATATAACATAACCCCCACACCGTAGGGTTAGCCAAAATGACCATATAGTGTGGTTATATGTCTAACCCAGCATTGTCAAATTTTAACCATGCTTATAAATGGTCACTTTAATTTAGTGACCCCGCCCAGTGGGATTGGACAAAAAGACCACGTAGCGTGGTTACATCGGGTTATGTCATGTTATGATATGTTTATATGCATGCGCGTGGTTGCTAAGTGGTTGCTCGGGTTGCTTGGCTACGCGACATGAAACCAAGATGTAAGAACTACGTGCTCCGAGTCGTTGTTAAATGACTTGATAATTGAGAGTTCAATATCAATCTCAGTGATATACAGTGTCATTCCACCAACGTAGTATTACATGGTGGCAGCGAGCGGAACTGAACTCATGTCAGAAATGTGAAATACTGGACATTTGACGGGGTTACCGGAAGCGTGGAGGAATGGACCGTCTGCTGGACTGGAATGCGTGTGTGTATTGTGTAGCTGGACCGGACGTAGGATCGGGCTAGGCTGTACGGGCATTGGATCGCTGATCGATTTGAGGTCACACGATCGGACTCGGAAGGGAACTCTCACAGTTTTGTTTAGGCTTCTGATGGAAGTAGGAGTGAACTGTGGTTTGCTGAAGTGAAACCTGGACTAGTGTAGACTGTAGTCTGGACTGAGTTGCCGGATCTTCCGCTGTTTCGACGTCGGATGATTGAGGACCGTGACTCGTGAGCACTTGTATTTTGAACTGAGGATGAACGTTCGTTAGCTCGTCCTTGGGGAGCCGACGCGTAACGTTAGACCTGATTATTGGCTAATGACATGTGTTATCGATACCGTGCGTTTGGACGAATTTTGCAGTTAGAATAACTTAGGCCTAGCCTACTCGGATCTTGGGGAGATCTATCGCTTTGTAGCTAAAGACGAGAGCTGAACATGTTCTAGTGAGTACAAACTGGTTCAATATTATTGATATTTGGACGCTTTGCTGTGCTCTTATTGTTTTCTTTTCGAGCAATTGTTATTTGGACCAATCTAAATTTGTGGATCTATATTGATGAAAAGAGTAGACTACACCGGCAGACTACATTTCTGGACCATTGGTCTTGGACCTGGTCTAGACCTAGATGAGTGGAGTTTTCATCATTTCCTGTGCTGGTTTTGGAATATGTTGAGCTGCTGAGACAGAGTGATATTCATTTCGTGATGCCCAAACCCTGGACCTGGTCATGCTGGTTGGACTGATTGTGATGTCGAGGACTAAGACTAGAGATCTAGGACTAGATCTAAGCTGTGAATTGTTGGACCTGGTGAGTTGGACTCAGTTGTGGATCACTCAATTGTAAATTTCAAATTGCTATGACTATGAGATACAATTGTTGTTTACAATTTGTGTATAATGTATGCTATGTTGAACAATGTTATTCTATTTCTGGATTGAGAATTAGCTCTTACAGCTGACAGGTCATTGCTGTTTATATTATACATTGAAATGTTCACTTTTTCATGATATTTATGTTATATTAGAGTATTTAGACACAGTAGACCTAAACCTCGGATGTGTCGAAGTCGGTAAAGTCGAAAATCTCGTTACTCGACGCAAAATAAAAGTCCCGATTTTTACATATGTATATACATGTTAAATAAAATTGGATTTGCCGAAGTAAGGAGTTGAGTTTCGGCTGTGTTGATGCATTTTTCTCAGTCCCGAGGACTTCGACATATGCGAGGTTTCTTTGTACTCATTTGTTTTGTTAAAGAAAGCAATAATTGTAAATTCTTCGCATTTATGTTTGGAAATGAATTGCAATGAAAAATATTGTATATTAGGAAATTACAATAGGGCTAGGCAATCGCATAGGAGAAGGTACAACATAAAATTGCAAATTGGATGTAAAGATGGAATCTATGACATTGATTTATTTCAAGGGGTAGTACAGCTGTTGTGTGGCCAAGTTTTAGTAATCAAAACCTGCACAATAACATTACAAACTTAGTATTATGCTGTTAAAGTATAGAAAATTACATAAGATTATGTGACCAGCATGTTATCATTTAAAAGAACCATTAAAATACAAGAGAGCGCTATCCAAAAAGAATTTTTAAACTTTGTTTTGATACAAAATTATACATTTGATTTTTTCTTCAATAATGATTAAATATAGTAATCAACTTTTAAACCTCTTAGAAAATGTTCAAAAAGTTCAAGCCTTTGTTCTTATTTGTTTTTAAAGCCTAATAAATCTTAGGGCCCAGATTTATTACGATTGGGGATACATTTATCAATATTTCAGCTATTTATGAACTTTTCTGACAAAAAAAATTGTGTTCTGATATTAAAATGGAATTTTCCTTGAAATTTGCAACTCAGTTTTTTGTTGCTTCGCTAAAGATGTGAGTTGTCCAGAGCCTTCTCTACCAAAGCTGAACTACCCCTTTAACGTTGTTTTGGCTAATACATAAATCAAATGTTAATAAAATGTTTTTAATGGAATGTTTTACAAATATTCATAATATATGTTGGAATAATATTTTTATAACGTATTGTGAGAATCTCGGGGTAGGTCCTAAGCCACTCTGGCCTCTTGTTTTTTGTATGCAGTCGTTTCATTCGATTTGATATAGATAGTTTATCAAATTGCTGAAAATGTATTTATATTAATTGATTTATGCGTTGAAGCTTTGTTCTATTTTGTAATGGGAATATTGGATCGGCATAATTTGTTTCTATACTTGTACATGTGATTTGAATTGTGAAGGATATGGGGGTGCACGATTGGGTAAAACAGATATCATTAATTTCTGCCTTAATCATTGCAATTATTTCATTGTCATCCTAACTTCAAACATATGCCCCATAATAATGCAAGCTTAAGACACTATTTGTTAATTGTTTTGCCATTATTTAAAAGAATATATGCAAATTGTTGAATTTCACTTGATTTCGTGTGCATACTGTATGTCATTTGTTATCCACATTGTCATAAATAACCATGTTTTCGTGGCTATAGCAGGGCTGTGGAATGGCCACATTACGACCACGTTTCGTGGTTAGGAATAATAACCACGTCCGAAGGGTTATCTAATAGCCACGCAACGTGGTTAGGTCAGAACCACGTTTGGAGTTAAATGATAACCACGTTACGTGGTCATTTTCGGTAACCACTCGAGGCGTGGTCAATTTGACCACGTGCGTGACGTGTGCATAGTTGACGACGCGTGCGTGGTCATGCGTGGTCACAAAAATGTGACCACGCAATAACCACGCTTCGTGGTCATTTTCGGTAACCACTCGAGGCGTGGTCAATTTGACCACGTGCGTGAAGTGTGCATAGTTGACGACGCGTGCGTGGTCATGCGTGGTCACAAAAATGTGACCACGCAACGTGGTTAGGACAGAATCAACTTTGGGGTTACGTGGTTAGGACAGAACCACGTTTGGGGTTAAAGTTATAACCACGCTTCGTGGTCATATTGGGCAACCACTTGCTGCGTGGTCAATTCAACCACGTACGTGACGTGTGCATAGTTGACGACGCGTGCGTGGTCAAAAACGACCACGTTTTGGTCGTTTTTTAACCACGCATTTTTTAAGAGTGTACCAATATGCGGCCGTTGAATGGAAAAGGTAGAAAGGCGCTTTACAAAAGAACGCTATATTTGATTACAATTATTATTATTTTCATTATCATTATGATCATCATTGTTATTATTAATATTATTATTATTAGTGCCTAATCATTGCTAGCAGATGAATTCTAATAACGATCATGTTGTACAGATACAAGAAAGGGGTTCTCTTCATACTTCCCCCTAATAAAATTCCATATTGAATTTGTTCATTTTTAACTTTGGTGTCATGGGTGCAAGGGATTCTCTAAAGATGTTCCAAGTAGTTCAAAGGGAAAGAAGAGGAAGAGGATGACGAAGAGAGAAGAGCGGTGAAAAGGGGTATAGGTGACCGTTGTGAAGACACATTTTCCATGTAATTCACTTGACGAAAAACATGTCGTATTGTTCATCCTTTTAAAATACTCGGCATAAATAGTGGTAAATATGTTGACTATATACACAAGATACAAAAAATAACTATAGACATAAAAGATATAAGCATTCAGTTTTCAATTTTCATTATTGTTTTGAGGCATTTTGAATTCAGGCATCTCTAACGTGATAGACATCACATTCGGTTGTTTACACATGCTGTAATGCTGTTTTATTACTAATTGGTGTTGTATAAAAACCTATCTGGTGTTTGACCAAAACGAAACTGGTGTTGTTTAATACTTCTCTGGTGTGGAAATATATAGATTCCGGGCTGGTGTTAAATCAACACTGGAGTTTTTGTAGTGTAGAATATGTATTGAAAAGGCTCAGCAAATTACAATGAATAGCTGGGGTCTTTGTTAAAAATTGGTGAACCGGAGCTGTCATTTGGCCTTATGTTTCTAAGTTTGTGAAAAATTGCAAATATTATGTTTGCCCAGAGTCCAGGACGAAACTGTTCTTTTGAGCCACCAATCTTCGACAAAGACTTTTGTCATGAACGACATTTTACAATATATTTTATATGTTTTAGAAGCTGTCCCAGTTGTAGTTGCGACAAATCCTTATTGTTCCTTTGTTAACTCCATGGAAAGGCATTCATCCTACGAACGAGGCTGTAATATACCAGCGAGGATTGTTTTTGCAATATAAGGTAAAAAACAAAAATAAAGTAAATGAATTAAAACACAGGTTAGAGCATTTATGGAGGTTTAATGATTAATAATTTTATTAGAGAATCATCTTACATTCTACTTTCACAAAAGTTTGTAAAGACCAATGAATTATGTCATTCCATCTGTTGAATTTTACACTTAAGGATCTTTATCGCCTATTTCGGTAATAAATACAAAATTTACAGAAATTTGGAATCCATTCTTCAAGGAAGCTATTCTGATAATGATTTGATTGCATGTCCGCAAATGTTATTCTTTTAATCAGGAGAAAGCACAAGATCGTTAAATTAAAATCAATCCATTACTATCTGCATTTGATCGTATTTACTCTTCATATAAAATGTATTGGTTTGTTTGTGATCCTTTATTATCGAGAGTTATAGTTTAAATCCATTTTTCGATTTAGACTTTTAAAAAAATCGAAATATAATCAAAGCAACAATACATATTCAATGTAGTACAGACAGATCAATGACATTTCGTAACAAATATTGAAGATAAATTAAACAAAATCAAAGTGAGCTGCAATTATTTCATCTATGAAAAGAATGTAGAAATGAACGGAGGGACTTTCCAAAAAAGGGCAAGCTTGTAAAGAAGGCAAGTGTTTTCCACAAAAATAGATTACACTTTAAAATTAAAACCGTTATAAGTGATGGTTAAAAAAAAGTTTTATACATGCATAACAACTTAAATTGAAAGTTTGAAATTATTATCTAATGTACTAGAACAAATACAGGTTTATACCCTGTATGGAAATGGGAGACGCAATTAACTTCGAATGTCCTGATCGATCTTGACTACAACTCTCTAAATGCAGAGGAGCAAATCTGGTCCCTAATCGCTCACTTCTCAGAGTGAGATGAGGAACCAGTCCTGATTGAGTTACATTTCAATCACTCAAGAGTGAATTTTTACCCTTCTTGGATGTAGACGGTGTGGGAAAAGTGCACTAACGTATGTAGCAACCCCCCTCCCCCCCAAAAAAAAAGTTAGTTATGAGGAGACCCATTTATTAAAAGCTGCATGCGAATGATGCGACCGAGGAAATTGTTGATCTTTTGATAAAAATATAAATAGACAATGGCTTAAGTCTTTAAATGACAAGCCGTTACGCCTTATAAAAAATGGCACAAGTAAATAGAGTAATTTCCACCTCCCGAGCATCTGCAAGTAAGCTTGTGGCCGAAAATTGGTTAGGACGAAGAGTTTCCAATATTCATTCCACAGTTACGCCTAATTCTGTTATTTCAGTTTCAAAAGCATCAGAGGCATTAGCAAATTTAATATTTTGTTGTTTAAACTTGAGGAATATCCTTTAAAAAAAATAAAAGTCCATGACTTATAGCCTGATTCATCAAACAGATCAGTTTCTAGCTTTGCTAGGTGTGAACATATACACTCCTTTTAGATAAAAAGAAAATGCTTCGTGCAACACGCGTGCGCGCAGCATTGATCTAGATTTCTTTAAATCATAATATAAGAGTTGTATCATACAGGCTCTCTGCAGTGATGTCTCGTGTCTCGTCTTGGTTTGGGGGGCTTATGTCTTGTGTAGGTTTTGGAGGTTTTGTTTCTCGGACACTGCAACACTGCTGGTTATTCAGAAAAGTACCCATAATAGTCAGGGGCCTTAGGCCTTAAATTTGAAGTTTTGGGGACAGAGTTTACAAAAGCACCAAACTTTCCCTATGTCACTATTAGGTCAATAGCTTCATTTTTTCCCACAGAACATGGTGTTGAAAATTGCATCTTCATGCAAAAATATGCTAATTTATGCACATTAGCAGTATTTTATGCATGAAGCCATATGCCATTAGGAATCAATAAAAGGTAATAAAAAGATACCAAACTTTAGGAAAGTCTCTATCAGGTCAATAGCTTTAATTTTTCCCACAGAACCTGGTGCTGAAAATTGCAACTTTATGCAAAAATATGCTTATTTATGTAAATTAGCAGTAATTTATGCATGAAGCCATATGCCAATGGGAATCAATAAAAGGTAATAAAAAGATACCAAACTTTAGGAAAGTCTCTATCAGGTCAATAGCTTTATTTTTTCCCACAAAACCTGGTGCTGAAAATTGCAACTTTATGCAAAAATATGTTATTTATGTAAATTAGCAGTAATTTATGCATGAAGCCATATGCCAATAGGAATTCATTAATAAAAGTGAATAAAGAGATACCAAACCAAAGAAAGTCTCTTTTAGGTCAATAGCTTTATTTTTTCCCACAAAACCTGGTGCTGAAAATTGCATCTTCACGCAATAATATGCTAATTTATGTAAATTAGCAGTAATTTATGCATGAAGCCATATGCCAATAGGAATTCATTAATAAAAGTGAATAAAGAGATACCAAACCAAAGAAAGTCTCTTTTAGGTCAATATCTTTAATTTTTCCCTCAGGACATGGTGTTGAAAATTGCATCTTCATGCAATAATATGCTAATTTATGTAAATTAGCAGCAATTTATGCATGAAGCCATATCCCAATGGGAATCAATAAAAGGTAATAAAAAGATACCAAACTTTAGGAAAGTCTCTATCAGGTCAATAGCTTTATTTTTTCCCACAAAACCTGGTGCTGAAAATTGCAACTTTATGCAAAAATATGTTATTTATGTAAATTAGCAGTAATTTATGCATGAAGCCATATGCCAATAGGAATTCATTAATAAAAGTGAATAAAGAGATACCAAACCAAAGAAAGTCTCTTTTAGGTCAATAGCTTTAAATTTTCCCACAGAACATAGTGTTGAAAATTGCATCTTCACGCAATAATATGCTAATTTATGTAAATTAGCAGCAATTTATGCATGAAGCCATATGCCAATGGGAATCAATAAAAGGTAATAAAAAGATACCAAACTTTAAAAAAGTCTCTATCAGGTCAATAGCTATAATTTTTCCCACAAAACCTGGTGCTGAAAATTGCAACTTTATGCAAAAATATGCTAATTTATGTAAATTAGCAGTAATTTATGCATGAAGCCATATGCCAATAGGAATTCATTAATAAAAGTGAATAAAGAGATACCAAACCAAAGAAAGTCTCTTTTAGGTCAATAGCTTTAAATTTCCTTATCAAACATGATATTGAAATCATGTTTTTATGCAAAAATATGCTAATTTATGTAAATTAGCAGTTGATTTATGCATGAATAGTAAAAATTAGTAAAAAGGAATAAAAAGAAACCAAACTTAAAGAAAATCTCTATCAGATCCATAGATTTAATTTTCCCTATCAAACGTGCTATTGAAAATCCCGTCTTCATGCAAAATATGCTAATTTATGTAAATTAGCAATTATTTTATATGTGTAAATTAGTCCCATTCCAGTGGGTTTAACAGTGGAAAAGGGGCCAAACTGTTGAAGTACCTCTATCAGTTCAAATCTTCAATTGTATGCTATTGAAAATCCCGTTTCCATGCAAAAGTGTGTTATATTATGTAAATTAACAATGTATGAAGCTGTATTCCATTGACTAATATATATTACATAAAGCATAAAGCCGATGCCAACCAGAACAGGGGCAAAAATCGAGCCAGAGCGGCCAGAATCGAGCCGAATTTAGCCCGAATCCTCCGATTTTCGCCAAATGACGACCTGAATAACGACCCGAATCGAACGATTATGCCCGAATTTGCAGAGTACGCCACAGAATTTCCCGAAAATGTGCCAGATTCTTTCGAAATGGGCTATAATTTACCGAATCTTTCGGCAGCTTTTTGGATGCTATTTTTCTAATTTCTGGCCAATTCATCTCATTCGTATATATTCTTTGTATTCGAGTAATGATTCGTACGATATGGGGGGGGGGCAAGAGTCGGACCTTTAATTACTCTACGACTGATACGAATCGAGTCTTCCCAAAATGCCTCCAAAAATCCAACCGAATTCCATCGGAATACATCCCGAATGTGGCCCGAATGGAATTTGTTGTGGTCACATTCGGGAATAGTCTGGAGGGTATTCGGCTGGTTTTGAACATTTCAAAATGAGCTGAATTTTTCAGCGAATGTTCCCGAATTTTCTTGCATTTACGAAGGCAAAACAGAATATTCCTGAAACCACCAGAATACGTGTATATGGATGGATTCGCAGCTGATTCGGTTCCGTTCTAACCCTAGCTTTAAGCAAAGGGTTACACCAAAACCAAATTCTCCCGAACAAAGTCGGATCAATTCTGCCCAAAATGGCCTGGATTCGGTACTTATTCATTTCGGATTCGGGGAGCTCCCGGAATCGCTTCGGAAGGATCCGGGACTATTCTGTTCTCCCTCCCCAACGGAAACATTCGTGGAGAGATTCTGCTTGTCTTGAAAATTTTAAAACCAGCCGAATATCCTCCAAAATACTCCAGAATGTGGCCAAGACACATTTTTTCGAGCCACATTTGGGATGTATTTGGATGGAATTCGGTTGAATTAATTTTGGGGAGGCATTTGGACAATTATTTTGGGAAGTCGATAGCTCTGATTCGGGACCTATTCCAGACAGATTCGACTCTGATTCGGCCTAAAATTGATTGGGAGAATTTGGTCTTGGTGTTACCTTAGTTTTAGAGATAGAGATCAATTCATAAGCCAATAAAGAAAAATCACTGAAATTATTCAAGTCACCTTCAATCAAGGGACGACAGAAAAAGAAGAAGGATCAGGTCTCTTTGCTCAAATCTTATGTGTCCCTGTTCTAAAAAAAAATGTACATAGTTGTCAGAGGGGCAGACATGGACAGCTTTTTCTGCCATGAGAACCATCCATATATACTCTCCTCTTTCTGACAGGGGAAAACTCTTCTTGGGAAAGAAATCTGACCTCTTGAATTGCTTTGAAAAGAAAGATGAAATACTGTTTATCTTTTCCATATGATTTCGGTTTTTTTTTAATTGTGAAAGGGGTATGCACAGGATTTATAATTTGCATAAATTTGCATTTTAAACATGATGCTCTCCTCTGGTCGCATGAAAAGTCACCATAATGAATGAATTGTGTAACAGTGTCTCATATGCATAGTGTTGTGCTTGTCCCTCGGTTTAAAACCTCAAAATAGGATAGTTGATGAGTTTTACACATATTTGCATAAATTTTGCATAAATTTGCATTAACATTGAAAATTGATTCTTATTCAGGAGCTGTACAGAAATCAATCTAGATTTGATGTCCCGTCAAAATAAATCCCAAATACCCCCACCCCCCGAAAAAAAGAAAAGAAATAGGCTTCTATAGAAAAGTTTAGGTCTGTACTATACATATACAGTAATTCACGGTGAATAGTGTGATGTTGCATAATTTTGCATAAATTAGCCCTATGAAAAAGGATTCCAGTCATTGATATCGAGGCATCCTATCAAGAATTAATGCTTTTGGTACCAGTGACATGTGGAAAAAATTTGTGATTTTGACAATTCTATATGTCGATGTATGGTAATACATGTGTTTTTACATGTGATTTGCATATAATTTGCATAAATTAACCTTAAAAATTGATTCATACTCACCATTTTTTTAAAATCGACCTGCAGTTAAATGTTTAGCAAAAGAAGACCCAAATACACAAAAATTGGGCATTTGAAAATTATTTTTAGTGAGATATGGTGAATTATGAGGTTTTTTGCATAAAATTTGCATAAATTAGCATTTTAAAATAGGGTGCCCTTCACCGATTTCAGGGCACCCTATCTAGAATTAATGCTTTTGATACCAGGGACCCACATGCAAAAAATGGCGCTTTTGTAAATCCTGTCCCCAAAATTTTGCTAAGGCCCCTGACTATAAGCACATTATATGGGGTCAATTGAATCCTGTGCCATTCGCCATCAACCAATACAAGTGCGTTGTTCTCTTATCAACACAAAGTCCCCTCAAGTAGAATCTGCTATACACAGGATATTCTTTGAATTAAATGCCAGGAACCATGGATTGACTAAGTAGTTTTCTCCAATCTTGTCGACATATTTCCCATTCATGTCAAAAACATGAATGCAATCCGCTCTCGCGTCTGCTACATACACCTTTCCATCTCTAGCGGCAATACCGGTTGGGTGCATAAAATTTTTATAATCTTTGGCCCAAAAATAAAGCTTTCCATTTTTCAGCTCATACACACAACCTTTCTTCTGTTTTATTCCCAAATGGGTTATAAGAAAATGGTTTTCTGTATCGGATAAAGCAAGAAGACCGTAAGGTACAAAGTTCTTCTGGAAGCACAGATCTTGCGGATCTGTAGGGTTCATAGGGTTGATGGCGACCACACGGTTGTTATACGTATCCGCCACGACATATCGGTCGTTATGGAGTACAACGTCGTGAGGTCTCTTCAGCTTGGCTTTGAGAGGAGTTTGAAAAATAGTTGACATTGCCATGACCACGGATTTGTTTTATTGGATCCTGGAAACAATAAGTGAAAAGGGTGGTAAATCCTCAATTGAAATTTACATGCAATTATACACCTTACAGTGAATAAACGTTGACATTAGAAAGCGTTGTTGAAGTTATGATGAAGCATGGATGAATTCTGTTGACAAGAAACCCTTTGTTTAGCTCTGATGATTCTGATTATGAAGAAAACTTTTATGTTAAGCCCCAGTCACATATAGAGCCCGGACCACCCCGGACCATCCCGGATCTGATCCGGGGTGGTCCGGGGAGAGATCCGTGTTGGCGCCTTGGGCATCCTTGGAGGTCCGGGGTGGTCCGTGTTGGTCCTTGAACGTCCGGGAGGCCAACACGGCAGTTTTTGACTGTCAAAAACATCCGGCGTCATCCGTGGACTGCCGGGTTGGCAAAGCCATCCGGGATGGTCCGTGTAGGTCCGTGTGGCTGCCGTGTAGGTCCGTGTAGCTGCCGTGTAGGTCCGTGTAGCTGCCGTGTGGCTGCCTGGAGTATCCTTGGCAGTCCGTGTTCTTTTTTCCCCATCAAAATCATTACAGCGCTATTTACTTTATGATTTTTTCAGTAGTTGTTAAACAGTTGACACAAACATGCTTAATTTATTCAAGTGGATGATTCAGGCTATTTTCTTACGCTTTGGAGATTGGCCCCAACCTAATATTTGAAAACTTAGTGCATGTATGAATATTTTTTTTCTCTTTTTTTTCCTAATATTTACCCACTACTTTGTCTGTTATTATAATTTCACATTTCATTTAAAAAAAATATTTTATATGTATATGTTATATGTTATGTACCTGTTACATCGAAATTGTACATTAAGTTTTATACTACTGCCCTACATCGACAGTAATATGCGTCATAACCTGGGCCTATCTTAATTGTTATTATGTTTTGTATAGACTTTGTAAATATCTTTCCTTTATTGTGATTTCAATGAAGTGATATCAAATCAAATCGAAATTACATTTGTCGTTCAAGATTTAAAGTACTTAACATTTAACAACTACTGTTAAAACAGTAAACTGTGTTGTATAAAAAACTGCGTTTTTACTGGTTAAGGAAGTTTTGATATATTTTTAAACACAACATGATAATTTTGCGACAAGGATGAGAAAAAATTAACAAATAGATAAATAAATTAATAATTAGATAAATATCAGCTCATTGTTATGAACAGATTTTCATTTGCCGTGCTGGTCAATATAGCTGCCGTGTTGGTCCTTGAGCTGACGTGTTGGTCCTTGTAGCTGACGTGTTGGTCCTTGTAGCTGACGTGTTGGTCCGTGTTGCTGACGTGTTGGTCCGTGTAGCTGACGTGTTGGTCCGTGTAGCTGACGTGTTGGTCCGTGTAGCTGACGTGTTGGTCCGTGTTGGTCCTTGTCGCTGACGTGTTGGTCCGTGTTGCTGACGTGTTGGTCCGTGTAGCTGACGGGTTGGTCCGTGTTGCTGACGTGTTGGTCCGTGTTGACGACGTGCTCTGCCGGCATGGTCCGTGTAGATCCGTGTGAAGCTGCCGTGTTGATGCCGTGTTTACAGTCATCCGGGGCAAAACTATCCCGGACCTCCCCGGATCATGCCGGCATTGCCGTGTTGATCCGTGAGGATCCGTGTTTATATGTGACTGGGGCTTATCTGAGGATCACCTGTAGACAGGATATATGATCACGTACAGTATTTAAGTATTTAGTTGAAATATGATAGATATATTCATTCACAGGCAAATGATGGAGGAAGTACTCTCCCACCAAGACAAGTCAGTTTCCACTGGCGTGAACAGAGTACTGTTTTATCTTAAATTTTTCAAAAACTGAATGGGATCTCTTGGATTATGAACTGATTCGTCTCCAGAACTAAAAGCCGTTGAAATTGATAAAAAATAGACACACACGCGATATTAGGAGTGGAACAAGGAACAGTTCTTGGTCCCAGTCTATTTTGTTTAAATTAATTTGAAGGACATGTTCATTCTGTACTCGTCGTCTTTTGTTAATGATGCACTGATATATGGTGCTGGTCTGCATCTTTGGCCTAGTGATAAACACAAATAGAAGATGAATTTCAATTCAAATAAATGCCTCCTACTTTGTGTACAACAGAAAAACGTCTTCTAAAACTTTCTTGTAATAATCCCGCTTTTATGTATTATTTAGCTACAGAAAACACTAGCAAAACGTACATTAAGTTATGTGTCTTACCTCATACAACCAAAAGGAGTTTGTGCAATCATGTCGACGGACACATACAGTGATGAACTTGGAATGTTGACAGAAATTAATCGAGTGCAACTCAACCAAGAGAGTGATAAGAATCTCTAATGAGTGTTTGCATATTGCCTTGCAATTTTCTTGCTAAAGTTTGAACAACAACTCGGGGGACAATTTCTGTGTTAATGATTGATACAGCTATCATGTCCATTGTCATATCGAATCGTATGCCTCTCAATTTATAATCTGTTTCTATCAATACAAATATTATCATGAACCGTTGGTATTATACTTTGCATTGCACTTGTTAATCACAGGCGTGTATCTAGGGAGGAAGGGGGGGGTGGGGGGTCGACAATGTACCATGAAAATGCTGAGCAACAATTCAACCAAAATCGCCTTCATTTTGTCGCGAAACTTTTTTTAAATACACTTTTGAAATAAAAAAATATATCACTTTTGAAAGTTGACTTCTTTGGCTTCCATATACGTAATTTTGTCCCCAAAGTATTATATTTTTTTGGCTGCCATTTCAAAAGTGTGTATATATATATATTTATTTATTTATTTTTGGGGGGGGACTCACTCTATAAAATATATGTATATATTGCTATTCAAATTTTTCTCCTTGACCAAATACGATCGCCTTCATTTATTTGTGAAACTACAAGACTACAAATAAGATAAATTTATCTAAATATTACATTACACAAAAGATAAAAACAATTGCTAATATACAATTTTGCATCACTCGTTGGAATTCATGAATTGTTGTAACATTTTGGGAACGAAAGTTGTTAAGTAATTTTACCGTTGATTAAAGTGCAGTTAAAAGTTTTATCTACAGGCGTCGCATTTTGGTGCTCTGCTCTATGTGCGAATCTTGATATTCCCTTTTCTAAGCCTTTGATGCTTTGGGGACACCTTTTCCATTCATTAAAGATGACCTGAATATTTTAAACATTGGTATATTTATGTTGAAATTGTGTAATATTTGTATGCTTTACTAGTACATATTGGAAGAAGTAAGTGAGGCTTACACTCGCCCTCCTTAGCTCCCTCAACTAATCAATCAGTGGCGTAACTACAGGGGGGCATGGGGGCACGTGCCCCCCCCCCCCATCGGCTGGCCAAAAAAAAACGGGGAAAAGGAGAAAAAGAG